>NC_136972.1:2301596-2329096 GCF_032717465.1 Coenobita brevimanus
AGATTGTCACACTAGGGCAGGGATGGGGGAGGGGAAGGGAGGGGAGAAGGGAGGAGGGAGGAAGGAGGGTGGCTAAGCTCTACTATGGGCAGGGAGGTGTTCAGTGTTTAACCCGAGGCATCCCCTCGACGTATGGATACATTGCAACATTTTGCATTTGCCAGTCCCGGCGACGTACTGGTACGTCACGCAATTGCAAGGTTCATAATTTGCACAATTTTCAATTTTCGCTCGTGATTTTTCGTACATATACACGGGACACCTTCTTCTATTCCTCTACAAGATGCCAAGCAGGGACAATGCCTTACACTGCATAATCTCCCCCCCCCTGCACGCCATTGTCTCGGCAATCCACCTGTTACCAGTGACTTGGCCAATAAAGACATTCAGGGCCAGAGTGATTCCCCAATCGATGACAATGTGGAGGACAAAGTTTACATAGCATTAGAGGAAGAAACAGTCAGAAATGATGACCAGGTAATGTGGCAAAAAAGGTCAGGTATGGTGATGCGTTAGTGGTGAAACAATGCTTATAATGCCTATATTACTGTTTGAAAACCAATATACTCTCGTACTACATATAAATTCGTACCAAGTAAATAAATAAATACCGTTTATGAATGGTGTGAAATAGTTACCCTCCCATAGAACTCGTTTTCTTTGGTGCCAGCCTGTTAGAAAACCCAGTAAGATAAGGAGGCACTGCTACCTGGATCGAGTATTTTAAACCTCAGGTGAGCGACTTCTTTATGAATTTTCGATGTTTCTCACCAAAAGCGGAGGTTTTAGCCAAAAAAAAAAATTCAAAAATACCTCGGGATAGGGGGGTGTCGGAGGTGCGAAATAGCTCGGGACGTGATGGGTTAAAGTCTGTGTTGACTATTTAAGCTGTACGTCACAACTGTACTAAAAGCCCTGTATACTCTTAAACCTATTCGATGCATCCCTTGGCAATTTGCCACACTCACGACCCTAGTATGGTAAAAAAAAAATCTTGAGTAATGTTATTGGTATGACGAAGTCAGACGAACGCATTCAAACCCGTCGGTGCACTAGCAGGCAAGTGACGCCGAACCACTGAGCTCTATAATATGGAGAGGCTTTCTCATGGGTAGGACCACGTAATTTGTGTAACTGCCGCCAGGGTCCCATGGCAATGCTGATGTTGTTTATCTACACCGCCGACGCCCACGTCTTTTGAAATCAGCCGATGAATTCGGAAAATATAGTGCCATGGGCCACTGCTTAGCTTATGTAAACAACAGCGAAACAGAAACAGCAAGCTGAGAACAGTGATCCAACTGCATTTCCATGGTGGAGGCTACGAGTGGTGGTGTTTCAATGTGGCGGCCAAAGCTATACGCTCGCTGCGGAGATAACCTCTCCATATTATAGAGTTCAGTGCACTGAACGTATCATACCACACACACACACACACACACACACACACACACACACTATCAGAACATCGAATTACAGACAGCCGACACACGCAACCACTGGACGCTTCTAACTGTATTATATGCACCGCATCCATCTCTTCTATTCATACCCCTTCCCAACCTGTCCTCAGCCAGCATGGATTAGGACCTCCTGGATAAACTTTCCTAAGTGGAGAGTCCGCTCCTGCAGCGGACTAAAAATGGACTTACATGATGACGATGATAATGCTACCATATATTTGTTGCTAATGAATTAATATGTTTAGCTAAGCGAGTGTCAGCCACACTAAAAAAAGTGTGTCACCAGAATACGGGACGTGCGAAGAAATGTAGGCTATCCCACCAACCACTTCCCTCAACCTCTGCTCTTTAGAAAGTGGCTATATTTATTTTTCAGATGTCATCATAGAATAACAATAATTTCTAGAATTGAGAGGTTATTATTATTAATTAATTATACACGTGTGGTGAGAAGATTGTGTTGGTGTGTAAGGACTGTGTTGGTGTGTGAGGACTGTTGGTGTGTGAGGACTGTTGGTGTGTGAGGACTGTTGGTGTGTGAGGACTGTTGGTGTGTGAGGACTGTTGGTGTGTAAGGACTGTTGGTGTGTGAGGACTGGGTTGGTGCGTGAGGACTGTTGGTGTGTGAGGACTGTTGATGTTTGAGGACTGGGTTGGTGTGTGTGAGGACTATGTTGTTGTGTAAGGACTGTTGGTGTGTGAGGACTGTTGGTGTGTGAGGAATGGGTTGGTGTGTGTAAGAACTATGTTGGTGTGTGAGGACTGTTGGTGTGTGAGGACTGTGTTGGTGTGTGAGGACTGCGTTGGTGTGTGAGGATTGTGTTGGTGTGTGAAACATAATCTGTTTGTGAGAACAAAACAGATCCGACCTTCACATGGACCCACGTCAGGTGTAACTAAGGAGTGAGAAGTAGGTAGACTATTATATAAATAGACGGCAAGTGAGAAAGGGGTGGGGAGAACAGGAGGTTGATAAAGCACAAGGCTGTAGATGCACAGTAGAAAAATGCTTGAAGAGGCAGACGTATTGCATAATAGTTGCAATATTTCACAACAACAGCTTTGTGCATTACCTACCTCCTGTTCTGCCTGCCCTTCAGTTGTAAAATAAAGGTTTACCTGCTCCATACTTACACCTAAAGAGGGTCCTTGAGAAGGTCGAATCTGTTGTTCTCACAAATATATTATGCAAGTATTTCTTAATTTGAGTACTGTAAATTAAAACTAAAAAGCACAGAGAAATATTCAGTTATATCGAATTAGCCAGCATTGTAGCCCTATCTGCTCATGCTACGTCCCAAGGAGTATCCAGAGCAATGCAATAAAAAATATTCAAGTATGTATAGTTATATTCAAAATATAATCAATAAAATAAATTAATGGTTATTCAGTACAGCGATCAACCCCTAAATACCTACACATTTGTCGGCAGACTGTCCTTTCGATGTCAGTTTCTTAGTCATTTCCCACTTGTCAGTCACTGGCCATGATATTTATAGGCCTTTTTGAATTTTTCAAAATAATCGGACTGAAAGACGTAGTATCTCGTAGCATTGTTTGGCGGTTTATGATCTTGGCTGTGCAACATAGTGCGGCTTTGGTGGAAGTTCAGATATAACATGTGAAAACCAGGCCTTTTTAGTATGATCAGCGAAAATTCTATACCGCCTTTCCATCACTGATCTCGAATGCCAAATACTTCTTGAAGGCGTAACAAAATATACACCTGCACTGAGATGTGTATGTATGGCTAGAAGAGTAAGGATTCTGCTTGGCAGATAAATCCTAAACATTCTATTTTATTCAGTCTAAGGATAATTTGAGTTAGTGTGTAGAGCAATGTGATAGCAGTTGAAGGTATCGGTCGGGGCGGCAGCCGCCTAGCAGTGACATCGTTAAACGGACACTGCAGCCACCTCAGCTCCGTTCATAAAGCAGTAGCACTCGTACTTTCCCTGTGGACGCAGCATATGGTTACCCCCTGATGCCTACATCACTGGTGCTAAATAACAAACTCCTGAACATGATCACAGGCCATCAAAGCCTTCAAGGGACCTACAACCAGCACTAAGATAAAGGTGATGTTATAGCAGGGATACCAGGTCCGATATCGATCAACAAACCCTGGAAGTTTTTTTTTTTTTTTTTTCATTAAAAATAGTATGTCAATAAAGTCGTATAAATGTAAAAACGTAGATATTATTGGAAAAGTAGATATCCGCAATAGACTAAACATATACCCTACCGTAAGAAAATTGACGACGAAAATTTACACATACATTGCATAAAATGTATTGTTATGAGCTAAGAGTAAAACAGTAGAATTTTCAGCTGTGCTTATAACCTGAGAATGATTCTGCTAATGCACACAAAATAAAGAAAACATTATTTTGTTATCTACAAGCCAGAACGATACCGGGATATATATCTACATACACTTTGCAGGCTTAGTGCCCTTGTCAGCCGGCAGAGAGAGAGAGAGAGAGAGAGCGATCTATAAATATAACCAGACCTATCTATACACAGATACGTGTCAAGATAGATATAGATAGATACAATATATATATATATATATATATATATATATATATATATATATATATATATATATATATATATATATATATATATATATATATATATCTATATACAGATACATGTCAGAATATATAAACATATGTTTACATCTATCTAGCATGTAAAGAAATTTTTAAACATAAAAATAAAATTCGTAATAATGGAAACAGTCATAATCCATACGCATTCACAGACGGGCATATTCATTCTCCGTATTCAAAACAAGACTCTCACTGACTGACAAGCTACCATAGCATTTCACACATACTGCATTTAAATGCTGATCACATGTGTGCTTCTGACATATTTGACATTGTTTCGAGCACAATTTTACATTATGGCGATTCTGAATGTCATGAACCACAGATCGACTCCAGGCATGACTGACAAATTTTGCACCAGTTCCCTTACCTGTTCTCATGTGTTACTTCTAGGACGGCCTCCTCCACCTCTCCCTGTTCAAGCATGAAATAATTAACTTTGCTATCGTATTCCTGGTCAGACCACAAGCCTGAACTTACTTTCAGTTTGAGGATTACACAGTGCCTTCACTAACTGCCAGCCATATGTGACTGAAGAATTTGTCTTGGGTCCTGATTGTTATATAACTAATAAATTGTCTGTGAATTTACTCTGGCAGCGATGAGAATGTAGCCCAGAGCATTCATTGTCCATCTTCGAGATTTAGTGTGTATTGTATGAAAACATCCTCTGATCCATAATGTCAGTGCCTCCTTCAGTGAAATATTTTTTTTTTTTAATCATCCTTGGCAATGCCCAATATAGAGGACTGTACTCAAAAGTAACACATTTTTCTTACCTTTGCTTTTGGTGGGTGCTACATAGTTCAGTTTCATTTCCTACCCCTGTTTATTCCAGTAAACTTGATATGACCTATCTTCCCATTCAGTGACTACCTTTATCTCTGGCGGTATGCTGTTTCTGGTAGAATCTAGAGTACCTAAGGCAGTGATATCTTGTGTCTGAGGCCACCCAAATAACTCTATACTGGTATACAATCTCTCCAGAATAATAATCTTACCTCTACGGTGGACAGAAGCTTGTAACTGACTTGCTGGAACTTTCACTGTTGGGACTATATTCGTCTGCAGTGTGGTTCTGGCTCCCCAGAAGGTTTACCTGAATATACAGCTATCCTAAAAGTAAATGGACATCTAACAGCATAATAGATTTATATAAGAGGCTGTAGCATATGGGTTTGCTCTTATTGTACTGTCTGAACCCTATTTGTTCTACACCCATACAACGTTTCATCAATGGTCAAGGAGTCATCTGGCTCTGACTCTGAGGAACAAGTACTGAACTGTTCAAAAGCTCCCTGATTGCTGCAAATCGATCATGTACCCATCTCAGGCGTCTTGTATCAATGTTGTCGAAAGTTATGTCGGCATGTGATAAATCAAATCGTTTACTGACATGACAGCTCCAAATATTGGGTGACCAAACCCTTCCATGAAGAGACGTTTATAGCAATATTGTCACAACAAGCCTCTTGCACAGAGCAGGCCAAATAACAAGCTTTTCAATTCTATGGAATCAGTCACCTTGACGTGTGTTGGTATTTCAGCACTGTATTATAAATATCGGTATTTCTACTCTGAATCTCATTATGGGTTACAAAATCTTCAATCATATTAGAGTACATGTTATAAACAACTCCCATGTCATTATTTCTGTATTAGCTGACCTTGCCCTTCCTAACAGTCGTCCTTGACTAGGCAATACATTCTCAACAGGCCTACCATC
This sequence comes from Coenobita brevimanus, assembly GCF_032717465.1. Lineage (NCBI taxonomy): Eukaryota > Metazoa > Arthropoda > Malacostraca > Decapoda > Coenobitidae > Coenobita > Coenobita brevimanus. The sequence goes on from NC_136972.1 coordinate 2,307,404, forward strand.
TGTATGATCGTCCATGTTATTGACTTACCGACATATAATTATCCCTGGGATTACTCTAAAATGCAAGTACTTTCCCTGAGCTCGTGTGGCAGAGCAAATTCGTCATAATTATGTTTGTTCAAGCAACTGTCCAAAGAACTGATTGACTTATTTTTCACCAATGGTTTCCTGCGTCTAACTGGTACTCATTCTTCTTCATTCGATATATCATCATGCTGGTCCTCCTCTTCATCCTCGGCCTCAGCAACTCTCCCCACGACAAGGTCATCATCAACACCAATTACCTCTGCCAAGTAATCTTCATCTGGATCGTCAACATAATCGAAGTAAAAATCCATGACTACGAGTCAGTCAGCATGTCTACCCCGTCCCCTAATATTGCCCTACTAATTTCCCAGGCACGCCGGCTGCCACACGAGCCGCGAGATGTGTATGTGTTTGAGTCTGTGCACAATACAATGTGTGTTCTTACCTTACCTAATTGTTCTTACCTAATTGTATCTTTACAGGAATGAATCAAGCACGTACTGTCCCGTGTCTTAAACCATTTTTATCGTACATATCTTTAAATTTATGAATTATTTTGGCACACACTATTTCATTCGGTAGTGCATTCCACTGATCGATTGCCCTATTTGGGAAACTTAATTTCCTTAAGTCTTTATCGCCTGTTTCTATGCAGTTTTTTGCAGTGTCCTCTTGCTGATGCTTCCCCATAGGATATGTAATCATTTATATCTATTTTCTCCTTCCCTGATATGCATTTATATAGCATAATCATGTCTCCTCTTTTCCTTCTCTCCTGTAGTGTACGTAGATTCAGTTTTTCTAGTCTTTCTTCGTAGCTTAGATCCCTTAAGCTTGGTACCCATCTTGTAGCGGCCCTTTGAACTTTTTCAATCTTATCTGTGTTTTTTTTAGATGAGGACTCCAGACTACTGACACACTCCAGGGTTGGTCTGATGAATGATGTTATTATCTTTCTTAGGATGTCTTCATTTATGTATGTGAATGCTAATCTCATACGAGGCTCTGAGTTCATTACCGGGCAACGCGCCAAGACTACAGAACGCCAGGAAATGCATTTAAAATCTGGCGACTTTACAACTTTGATATCTCTGTAACCACTCGTGTTATTCTGATGTGTGTGTTTTTTTTACGTAGCTTATGGTATTTTCTTTATTGCAATAATCTCTATTTTGTGCTATCTGTCATTAATCATGATGATATTGTGTGAAGAAGTAAAATTTTGCCCCCCACTGCTGGACCGATCGGCTAAGAAAATATTTTTATCCTACAAATAACTACAGAAATACATCATAAGAGATCAATAATATATTAGCATAATGTCCCAGGAGTGTCATACTGTGGAATTAAATCAAAGTTCTATGACATAAGTATTATTATTTTCACAATAATAGCAGTTTAAAGGTCGGAAACTTTGTGCGTGTTTTTATCGGAGTTTTTAATCACCAATAAACATGAACCACATCACAAACATCAAGAAAAACATAATAAATTATTTTATTGTTGATAATAATAAAAAAGTAAGACAGCATTCAGTGTATGAGGACATTATTAGAAAACCCCTGTAACCTAAATGATAAAAAAAAAGTAGCCTAAAAAAAAAAATGCTACAAGTACCAGTAACTTCACAAAGACAAAGGCAATAATAATAATAGTAATAATGGTTAAAAAATATTATAATAATGAGAAAGCACCCGCAACTTAAAGGCAGGTATGAGAACAGTATTGTCCTTTCTCCTCTCCCCTTCACAGCTTCTGGTGGGAGTAGTGTCAGGCATCAGCTTATTGGCTAGCTACAGTGCAACCTGACTATCTGATTGGCCAGCTTCAAGGGGGGTAAGGAAAGGTGCTGGGATATAGCCCAATAATGCTCTCACATTCGCTTCAACACCACTGGGAGTCGACATAAGGAAAATAGACAGCCTGAACTCATAGGAAAAGCGACCATACAGCCGGCGGAATTCTGGACCCAGTCGCCTACCTTGAGCACTAGTTCGGAACCGGACGGGTTTTTTTGCTGTGTGGCACGACCATGCAACACACATGTCTACTTAACCAGGATTTTGACCCCTTTGTAGGTTGTTTCTTAGCAATTTCTTCCTTCCAGCGTATATAGGGATGGTTTAGCTACTTGGTGCATGTAAGTGCTTGGTGGTCATTTTGGCGCTTAGCCCGGTAATGAACTCAGTGCCTCAATTATTTGCAAGCAGTGTATACATGTTCCATACCTTCTCACTGATGTGCTCAGCTGGAGATAGTCTGTTACTGATAATCACACCTAGGTCCTTCTTTCATTCTGATGTGTGTAGGGTTTTACTTCTAACTTATAATCCCAGTCAGGTCTTTTTCCACTTTTACCGAACTTGATTACATGACACTTGTCCACATTGAATTCCATTTGCCATGTATTGTTCCATTCATGAAGTGTAATTCTTCTTGTAGCTTTTTACAAGAGTCTGTGTTAGTAATTCTCCTTTGTATTTTTGCATCATCAGCAAACGTATGTAGATGGCTTTCATTTCCAGTATTACTGTCTGTATCATTTATATACGCTAATAACATAATTGGTGCCAGCACTGAGCCCTGTGGAACTCCGCTAGTCACTTCCCTCCATGATGAGTAATTTCCCCTTAGTACTGTTCTCATTTCTCTTTTTCTGAGAAAATCTTGCATCCAGCAATAGAGTTTGCCTCGGATTCCTCCTTGATGGTACAGTTTCCATGAAAGTCTTTGGTGCAGTACTCTGTCTAATACTTTCTTGAAATCTAAATAGATACTGTCCACCCATCCTTCTATTTTCTGGAATGTTTCTGTTATTCTATCATAGTAGCTCAACAAATTAGTAACACATGATTTTCCCTTTCTGAAACCAAACTGTCTTTCTGGTATCATATTATGTTCTTCTAGATGATTTACCCAAACTTTTCTCATCAGCTTCGCTAATACCTTGCTTACAATACTGGTTAGTGATACTGATCGGTAGTTGAGTTGATTTTGTCTATTCCCTTCCTTGAATAAGGGAACAATGTTTGCTTTCTTCCAAATATCAGGTAGTTTACCTTGTCTCAAGGATTTCTTGAAAATTAAAGATAACGATTTACTTAACTCCTTTGCACATTCATGTAGCACCCAACATGAAATTTCATCAGGACCATTTGCTTTTCCTTTGTCTAATTTACTTAACTCCTCCTGTATTTCTTTTTCTGATATTTGTATATCTGATAGTATGTGTGGGCATGCATGTTCCACATAATCCCTCTCAAAATTTTTTTCTTCTGTAAAAACTGATTGGATATTCTTATTTAGTGCTTCACAAATATCCTTCTCTTGTGTATAGGTGATTCCCTCGTCCGTAATGGATTGTATTTTATCTTTTACTTTGGTTTTGCTTCGGATATAGCTGTAAAATAGCTTTGGTTGATCACTACTTTTGTTTATGATGTCCTCCTCAAAGTGTTTTTGGACTTCCCTCCTTGTTCTTGTATAATCGTTTCTTGCCTGTTTATAGTTGTTATATGCTCGTTCACAATTGTGTCTTCTGTATCTGTTCCACAACAAATCTCTTTTTTCTTTTGATTTTTACATTCTGTATTAAACTATCTGTCTATCTATCTATAGCCCGACGCCCTAATCCTGCAAAGGGTGGCCACAGACAAAACGCCTCCAAGTCACTCTGTCACCCACCATTTGACTACCCTCCCCCCAACTCACTCCCCCTTCCCTCATATACCTCTCAACTCCATCCTTCCACCTCATCCTTGGTCTACCCCTCCCTCTCCCTCCCTCCACCTCACCTACATACACCCTCTTAGTCAGTCCTTCATTCTCCACTCTCTCCACATGTCCAAACCGCCTCAGTGTATTTCTCCTAGTCTTCTCAACCACATCCAAATCCACCCCATAACGTTCCTTCACATCTTCATTAGTCAACCTGTGCCTCAATGTCACTCCACATGCTCCCCTCAAGTAACTGATTTCCACTGCTCTCACTCTTGACTTGTTCCTCTCTTGCAAGGTCCACGCCTCGCTTCCAAACGTCAGGGTAGGGATCACAATACTATCATGCAGTGACTTCTTAACTTCCATACTCACCTCCCTATTTCTCATCACTGCTTTCAGTGAACCAACAACCTCCCATCCCTATTGTACCCTTGCACGCACTTCATCCCCCAAAGTTCCATACTTACTCATCACACTACCCAAGTACTTGAATGCACTCACATTCTCCATATCCTGATCAACCAGCTTCACTGTACATTCTGTGACTTCATTCCTCTCAAACACCATAACTTTACTCTTGTTTACATTAACTTTCAGATTCCTCTTCCTACACACTGTCCCAAACTCATTCACCAAACCTTGCAACTCCCATTTATCTTCACTCAACAATACTGTATCATCAGCAAACAGCAACACCGGAAGCTTCCAAATCTCACCCTCATTCATTAGAGCCACCCCTACATCCACTGCCCTACCTTGCACCTCCTTTACAACCCCATCCATGTATATATTAAACAGCCATGGAGACATCACACAACCCTGTTTCAGTCCCACATTGAGATCAAAGAACTCACTCAGCTCACCATCCACTCGCACCGTAGCACTGGCTCCTTCGTACATACTCTTCACACCACTCAACAATTTCCCTCCCACTCCATATATTCTTAATACCTTCCATATACCTTGCCTATCTATTCTGTCATAAGCTTTCTCCAAGTCCATGATGGCAGCATACACTTTCTTTCCCTTCTCTAGATGCTTCTCCACTAAACATCTTAGAAAAAATATCTGATCTACACATCCATTTCCCTTCCTAAATCCCCCTTGTTCTTCTCCAACTAGCTCCTTTGTCATATGCCTAATCCCATCAATGAGTATTCTACCATATATTTTTCCAGTCACACTAAGAAGGCAAATACCCCTATGGTTACCACATACTTCTTTCTCGCCTTTTCCTTTGTATAAAGGAACAATTATACCTGATTTCCAGTCCTCTGGAACCCTTCCCTCTTCCCAAGCCAATCTACACAACTTCCATATCCACTCCACAACAATCTCACCCCCATACCTAAGCATTTCACCACACACTCCATCAATTCCTGGGGCCTTTCCCATCTTGATCTTCTTCATTGCTTCCACTACTTCCGCCCTACTGATCTCTTCCTCCCTCCTCTCATCTCTTCTTCTCCCAGCCATTCCCCAACCACTTATACTCGCATTGCTTTCACTCTCTACACTCAACAAATCCTCAAAGTGCTCCTTCCATCTCCTCAATTTCTCTCTCTTCTCCACAAACAATATATTATTCCCATCTTTCACTCCCCTACTATTTCCCCTTTCACACTGCCTTACTTTCTTTTCCTCCTTCCAAAACAATTTCTTACTCTCCCTCCATTTCACACTCAGATTCCTCCCAAACTCTTCATCTACTTTCTTCTTACTCTTCTTCATCAGTGTCTTCACCTTCCTTCTCCTGCTCACATATACTGTTCTCTTCTCTCTCTCATCTTCTCCCCTACCTCTACTCACTATCCATTCACTATATGCCTTCTTCTTTTGATCCACAGCTCGTTTCACCTCATCATTCCACCATGCTGTCCCTTGCACACCCCTGCATCTCCTTCTCACTCCACAAACCACCTCACACGCTGCGCCTATCTCTTCCGTGAATATCTTACATATGTCTTCCACCCCTTCCATCTGCTCAAACTCATACCTTCCCAATCTTTCTACCACTATGCTCTTATACTCTGCCATTTTCTCACTATCTTGCAAGTTCTCCACTCTTCTCACAGGAGCTGTTTCCTCCTGTCTTCCCCTTTGTCTCTTCAACCATTTTCTTTGCAGCTTTACCTTGGCCATCACTAAGTGATGGCCCGAGACTCCATTCACCCACCCTCTCCACATTCTTGCATCCAACACTTGTCTTCTCATTCGCTCATCCACACACACGAAGTCTATCATTGCCTTTCGTTCAACAGGTTCACTATCCATCCTCCTCATCACTCTCCATGTATACCTGTGGATCATCTTATGCCGAAAGTAGGTGTTGGCTATTGCCAACCCCTTACCAGCACAGATGTCCACCAAAGCACTACCATTCCCATCTACTTCAGCTGGCACACCCCACTGACCAACCACTCCATCCACTCGTACATTTCCAACTTTGCCATTCATGTCTCCAGTCAAAAGCACTCTCTCGCTCCTCTCAAATTTGTTCATACATGCTTCTACACTCCTCCAAAACTCATATTTCACTCTTGCCACTCAGTCCTCTGTCGGCGCATATGCAAATACAATCGCCCATGCTTGTATACCTACTTTCATTCTCACCCATACAATCCTTGCACCCACCGTTCCATACTCTCTTATATTCTCCTTCCACCTCTTGCTTATCATCAGACATACTCCCTCTCTTGCCCTCTCATTCTTATTAACTCCTGCACATATTCCTAAACCATATTCCTATTCTCTCACCCTTTCACGTTCCATTTAGTTTCAGTCAATCCACATATATCCACTCTTGCATCCTGAAGCACCTGAAGAATCTCTCTCTCTTAACTTCATCATTCACTCCTCTCACATTCCATGTCCTCACCCTCAGAATGTCCTTTGTCCGTTTCTTAGTCGTCAACGTATGGTCCTTCCTGGTCCAAGACGCTTTATTCGCTTGTTTAGTTGGTTCTTTTTACGGGATGGGGCACTAACCCACCACCAACCCTTTTAGTCGCCTCATACGACAAGTAGGGATACTGTTGGAGTATTCTTGACTCCCATTTCATAAAGTTAACAAAATTTTCTATATATAACATTTAAATCTTGCCCTCTAAGCTCTTTTTCCCAATCTATTTCTAAGAAGTATTTCTTTAGGTCATGATAGTTGCCCTTTTTGTAGTTAAGGCTCTTTTTGTAACTTTCATTACTGTTAACTATGTCATATGCAATCCTGAAGTTGTAATTTAATACTGCGTGGTCACTGTTGCCGAATGGAGGGTAATATATTATAGTCTAAATCATTTTCTTGCCCAGTAAATATAAGATCTGGTACTGATGGTATGTCAAGTCCTCTTTTTCTGTCGCTTTCTTTTACTTATTGTGTTAGGAAAAACTCCCGCACAAGGTCCAGGAGCTTTTGGTCCCAACAGCTTTCTTGGCTCTTTATATCTACAATATTCCAATATATATTTGTATTGAAATCTCCAGATAGTATAATTCCTTCAGATTTCTCCTCCATTCTATGTAGTAATGCTCTTAAACTTTGAAGTGTGTGTGTGTGTGTGTGTGTGTGTGTGTGTGTGTGTGTGTGTGTGTGTGTGTGAAATAACCATTTCATTGGGTATGAGGAGCCATGAAACAAAACCAAGGAATAATACACAGATAATACAATAATTTTAATTAATCTAGGAAACTGTATCGTACGTCTGGAAGCTGTGTTGTTATCCTTTAGGCTTGCGTAGACTAAGGTCCCAGATATTCCACACATCATCGCGCGTTTTCTTTTTGTTTATCGCTCTCCAAGAGAAAAAATCGTTAATATTATAGAAAGAGCTTATTTCAACTACAGTTTTTTGGCTTAGAATCACAGTTTGTTGTGTTCCCAGTGTTTTAATAAGAAAACATTCTTAAAATCATGCATTACTTAAAAACTAGAGTTTATTGGTATAAACTAGAGTATACTTGATTGACCTGTGCAGCTGAGATGTATGTAGCAAGTAGGGTGTGTTTGATATGGGGCTACTGATTGGCCGCCGATGATGTCATTGAAGTAAATGTAGGCATGTATTGTTGAGCAACATGCGGACGTAGGTGTGCACCATGGGTGGATATTATAGCGCAACATGCGGACGTAGGTGTACACCGTGTGTGGATGTAGTGCAACATGCGGACGTGGATGTATACCGTGGGTGGATAATTTATTTCAAAAGTCACACATGGTTTTATGAAACTTTATAATCAATTTTAATTTTCTTTGATAACAGTAAACTTTTAAAGCTAATTTTGACCTCTTCAGCTTTGGAAATTATTCCATATTTAATCTGGCAGCTTGTACTGAAGGCAGTTTAGAAATATAACTATGTGTTAAAATAAGAGAGGTGTAGATTTAAATCATTGGCGGCCAATCAGCAGCCGCGATTCAAATACACTCTACTCGCCCCATACATCTCAGCTGCAAAGGTCAGTCAAAGAGACTAAAGCTAGGGTATAACAAAAGTGTACCGGGGTACATTGAATAGGGTTAAGGTAATGCTTATATTGAAAGTACTCGTTTGGTTGAATACACCCTGAGAATTGAAAGCACAAAAGAGGTAAAGTCTGAGTCGCCCACAGTTCGCTGATAATCTAATGTGATCATATTATTAGCTCTTAAAACGAAATGCTTATCAATTGAGATTAAAATGATGAGGGAATGTAAACATCATCATCATCATCATCATCCGGACCTCCTTTCCCACCCTAGGGTAGGGTGAGGAGTAGCAATGTCCAGACAGCTCAAAATTGCCCAATCCAATGGGTCACGCTTCCATTCACTCATCATTCAACCCTCCGGAATCCTGGCTCTATCAGATACGCCAAAAACATTCACAGCATTCTGTAGTTTCACATACTCATATCTGACAGAGTCAATCCAGATGCTGCCACGTTAAAAAGGGGTGCCAAAAATCCCTGATCATGCACTTCTCCTCACAAAATTCATCCAGCCAGCTCGATCTCCTGTCAGTTCCCTAGCTTCACCGACTTCCAAATCTCTCTTCCTCACACATTCACCCACCATATCTCTCCATCTTCTCCTTGGCCTACCTCGCCTCCTCCCTCCTTCGAATTCGCTCAGATATACCTTCCTCACCACTCTATTGTTATCCATTCTCTCCACACGACCATACCATCTCAGTACACTCTCTCCACCCTCTGTACCCCACATACATTCCTCAGCAGTCCCATCTCCACTGCTCTTACTCTTGACTCTTCATTTTCATGCCACACCACAGTCTCACATCCATATGTTAAAGTTAGCACTAACACTCCTTCATGTAAGCCTCGTGCAGCTGCAACACTCAAGCCTCTGTTTCTTATCAAGGCCTTCATTGCACCAGCTACTTTTCTTCCTTGTGTCACTCTACTTTCAATTTCTTTTGGACATTTTCCTCTCTTTTCTATCACTGTACTCAGGTATTTGAACTCTCTCACCAATTCCAGTCTCTCTCCATTCACTGTTACATTGCACTGGGAGTCACCGTCTCTCTCATTCAATAACATCACTTTACTCTTTTCTACATTTACTCTCAAGGAACGACGCTTACAGATATCAGCAACACGTGTGAAGAGAATTTGCAGTGTTTCTTCTTTGCTTTAAAAAAAAAAAAAAAAAAAAAAAAAGAACAATTACGCTTTGCGTTGTACAGAATAATGTATTGCATTGTACTTATCACAGTGCAGCACTCAAATGTAATACCTTTATTCTCTCCCCTGAAAGTTGGTGTAAAGTTATCATCCCTAGTAAGCTGATTACTGAGCTAAATAACGAAACAGGGATGTGATTCTTGTAATTCTTGAACTCAAGGTTGATTCCCTGCTTTAACTTAGAATTAACTTAGAATTGTTTTTGGAAGAACTAGAGACTTGACATTGTATAAACCTCCTTACGTTCAATAACTTCCATCGTAACCAAGAAATCTATCGTAATTATGTCTGAAATTTGATCCCAGGCTACTACGAATTTCACATATTCCTTTTATTTTACTGTATATATAATGATAACTAGGTTCTTCGTAAGCTCCCACAAAGTATACGGCACAGTGTTGCACATTGTTGAACATTAAATAGTTAGAAACTTTATATGGGGGGCTAGTAGGGGCAGAGGGTCTGAGGAGGTGTAAGGGGGAGGGGAGACCTCCCAAACTCCATGGATAATACCTCCTCTAATCCATTCAGCCAAGAAACGCTTTTAAAAATGTATTTCTTGTTATCACCTTATGAGTTTATTTCAGGTTAGGAGATATTGTTGGAACAGGACGAGTTATATGCATCCCAAATTAACCCCTTCAGTAAGGGAGTCCTTTCTGAAGATAACTAATATCGTCCAATAGAAGCAAGGGTAAATTAGAGAGCACGTCACTGTGATAGAAGCATGGATAAATTAGAGAACACGTCACCCTCATAGAAGCAGAGACAAATCAGAGTGCACGTCACCCTGATAGAGGCAAGGGTAACTTAGAGAGCACGTCACCTTGATGGATGAAAAGGTAAATTAGGGAGCACGTCACCCTGATGGAAGCAGAGACAAATTAGAGAGCACGTCACCCCGATAGAAGCAAGGATAAATTAGAGAGTGTGTCACCTTGATAGAAGAAAAGGTAAATTAGATAACATGTCACTCGGAGTTAAAGAATGCTATAACCAATACTCCAGTCCTGTATGAGACAGCCCTAGCATGTATTCAATATGGACGGTAGGTGTTAGCGCCGAAGTGGTGTCATGTAGAGGTGTATGATATGTAGGAGGACTACTGGTCCTTGGGAGCAGGCTGTGAAGCCTATGCCCAGAGTCGAGCACATAAAAAAAAAAAAACTATAACCTCTGTACTATGCTCTCTGTACTCTATCTCTGTACGTAATCTGTGTACTATAATCTCTGTACAATAGTCACTAATGTAATTTGCACTATAATCTCTGTACTAAGTACTATGATCTCTACTTACTGTTGCCTTTCATAATTTTCCTGGCAAACTTCTCGAGTGATCCTTGATAGTTTGCACTCCTGGTCATACATGTGTAGTGGTAGAAGGATACCGTCATGTCCTTGGGGTTCCTGGCTACGTAGACTACCTGTAACATCATCTTCATCATCATCAGTGATCATCATCTTCATCATCATCATTATCATCATCACTTATCATCATCAATATTCATAATTATCAACATCATCAGTCATCATCAATCCATCATTATCATCATCATCATCATCATCGTCTTCGTCCTTCTCTTCCCTTTCTTGTTGCTCACGTCATTGCTATTATTAAAACTTCCCACATCCCTGTGGGATGTTTTATTGCTTTTGTCAATATTGTTAAGAAGCGAGATTTGCCAGTTAGGTAGCCGAGATTTTTCTCGACGTTTCCTGATATTTACGGTGGCTAGTTCCGGTACGAGTCAGTTACCAGTTTGCCTGCTGTTTGTGAGTGTAGTATTTCGTAGGTTGTGCATTAATGTTTGTGCTCTTTTTCTCTGTAATGTTTTATTTAAGTGATTGCTTGTTAAATTATGTGCTTTAAGTTCGTATGGTAAATGATTTAGAGTGTTATGTGATGTCAGAAAACTCTGGCATGTTTGGTATCCCCGAGTTGGCAACTGTTGTTCTCGTAGAATGTAGAAGTTTCTCGAATAGTGCAAGCTTATATAAAGATGGGGTAGAGACTATTTCGAGTTCAGTCCGTTTTGGTTCAGGCTGAGTGTAGTGCAGTGTCAGTGAAGATCGTATTTTTTGGTACTTGTGAAAACAGTCGCAAACAGTAACGTGTTATAGAAGTTAGTACATCATCGGTACTTGTGGAAAACTGTGAAATGTTGTCAGGCATTAAGTATAATTGAATTAGTAGTGTGTGCAGCCACAGTGCTTGTGAGAATATTGAAGTGAAGTTGGAAAGCATTAAGTGTAACCATTCGGAAAATAAAGACAGTGAACTTAAGAAGCCAGTGTTTATTTTCACCTCAGCTGATCTTGTGTGCTGTACACCTAAAGGCTGACCATAGGAAGAACAACTCACTGGGCAATGTCCTTCCTATACTGTACTACTGCTGTTGGAGCCTGTGGCAGTGTGGGGTGGGGACGTAACGCTGGTGTCAGAAGTGGGATTATTCAGTGATGCAGTGAATCTAACTTTCGACTTGGAAGCAGGAGGTGTGCAAACAAGGTCTCGAACTGGGGAGGAGGAGGAAATTTCTCTTGCAACAATTGTGAAGCTAATACAGGCACAAACTAAGGAACTCAAAGAATTATCACTGGCACAAAGTGTATTGTTGAAGGCAAATAGGGAATTACTAGAGGCACAACGTAAAGGAACAAAAAGAACGATATGAGCAACTTCAAGAGGCATCAGAGGAGCAACAGAGGGAATTACAACTGAGGATGCAAGGACAGCTAGATGCTTTCATGGGGGAAATGAAGGAAGAACAGCAACAGCTTAAGGAGGAAGTAGATGCCAAGCTAGAGCAGCAGAAGTATGAGGTAAGCAATGATGAGATAGAGAGTAAACAGCATGTAGACGAACAGTTGAAGACAATTAGTGAGGAAATAGTGACGGAGTGCAAACAGCATGTGGACAACCAGCTGAAGATTAGTGAGGGAATAGTAATGAAATGCAGACAGCATGTAGATAACCAGCTGAAGCATGTTGTTGGCCATGTGAAGATAATTAGTGAGAAAATTGAGGCTGTAGAGAAATATTGCACTGATGAGCCTCAGGTTAATGTACACGGGGCATATGAAAGGAAAGGACAGTGTATGGTGGATCTTGATGGATCCCAGGCATCTAAAGGTAGCATTACAGGGCTGAATAATCTGAATGAAGGAGATTTAAGTCCTGGCCTTGATGATGATGCCCCAGTTATTTGGCCCCAAACCAGTGAAGTGCATGGCTATAATGGGGGTCCAATTATAAAGAAACCTCAGGAATTTGATGGTAGAGTATCTCGGGAAGCTTATGGCGCACAGTTTGAATTACTTGCAGATCAGAATGGTTGGGATGATAAGAAGAGGGCTGCAGAAGACCCACCACTGACGAAATGCGTGAGAACCTTGATGAACAGTGTGTGAGAAGACAAAAGAACAGACGGCAAGGAGTGTAGTAGGAATGGGAATCATAGGAAGAAATGCCACCGTACTGTTGTGACAGGGCAAGTGTCACATGCCAAAGACCTGAAGAGGATGAAGATGGAGGATGTAGATTTACAACCAGTGCTAGAGTGGCTGTAGTGAAGCACAGTGCGATCATCATGGGAAGAAGTTTCTAGGTTAAGCCCTGCAACCAAGAGCTACTGGAGTCAGTGGTACCTTCTTCGTTTGAACAATGGACTACTGCAGGATCAGTGGGAGACAGCCGATGGCCTCAGCAAGTATTGGCAACTGGTGGTTCCGAAGAATATAAGGTCCGAGATCTTGGATGAATCCCATAACCAGATCACTAGTGGGCACCTAGGAATGAAGAAAACTCTAAGCCGGCTGCAATAGAGGTTCTACTGGATTGGCATGCCTCAGGATGTTGAAGAGTGGTGTCGGGCCTGTGGTGTATGCTGTACCAAAAAGGGACCCAAGAAACATGATTGCGCCCCTCTCCAGCTGTACCAAGTGGGTGCACCAATGGAAAGAGTCGCAGTGGACATTGCTGGACCTTTGTCACTCAATGAGAGAGGAAACCGGTATATATGTGTTGCCATGGACTACTTCACAAAGAGGTCAGAAGCCAATGCTATCCCTGATCAAGAGGCTGCGACTGTTGCTCAGGTGTTGGTTGACCAGTTTTTCTGTCGTTTTGGGATGCCACAAGAGCTACATTCAGACCAGGGTAGAAACTTCGAGTCTGCTGTGTTCCATGAGTGCTGCAAGTTATTGGGGATCAAGAAGACCAGGACTACCCCCCTAAGGCCACAGTCATATGGGATGGTGAAGAAATACAACTGGACCCTGGGACAAGAACTGGCCAAGTATATACTGTGTAGATGGACAAACAGAATGGGACCAGAAATTGCCTTCGTTGCTGATAGCATATTGGTCTGCATCCCATGAGTCTGCCGGCTACACTCCTGCAAAACTGATGTTGGGCCACGAGTTACGTTTACCCATTGACTTCTTAATGGGAAGACTACCTGGTGAAGAGCTGCCAACAGACACCACCAGCTATGCAAAGCACCTTCAGGAAAGGCTGGCTGAGGTACATCATCAAATGTGAAGAGCCCTCAAGCTTACAGGAGAGGTGATGAAGTACAAGTATGATGCCAAGGCAAGTGAGGTGAGCTTCAAGGATGGTGACCAAGTTTGGTTATACAATCCTCAGCGAAAGAAGAGACAGTCACCGAAGCTGCAGAGCCTGTGGGACGGGCCTTACACCGTGTTGCATCCCCTATCAGACGTAACGTATCGGATTCGGGGAAACAGGAAATCTCAACCGAAGGTGGTACACTTAAACCATTTATGGCAGTACCATGGGCCAGGACAGTACAGCTGGGACGTCTCCGAGGAATTGTGCTCACCCGCAGCCGAGGATGTTGAGGAGGACCAAGGAGCTGAAGTGCAAGACTGTTCCTCAAGAGAAGATGCAATTCAAGAAGAGGACCAAGACCTTCCTGGAGGAGTGGACTGTGTGGAGGAGCAAGGACACCGTCAGAAGTGGCATAAAAGAAGACCTGATAAGTTGAAGGATTATTTTGTGTATAATTAGACGTTCCATTAAGATTAAGGTTTGTGTTGGTGTATACTGTGTAGTTTTGTCGGGACGACAAAGAACTAGGGAGGGGGTAGTATTAAGAAGCGAGATTTGCCAATTAGGTAGCCGAGATTTTTCTCGACGTTTTCTGATATTTACGGTAGCTAGTTCCAGTTGCCAGGTTGCCTGCTGTTTGTGAGTGTAGTTATTTCGTAAGTTGTACATTAATTTTTGTGCTCTTTTTCTCTGTAATGTTTAATTTAAGTGATTGTTTGTTAAATTATGTACTTAAAGTTCTTGTGGTAAATGATTTAGAGTGTTATGTGATGTAAGAAATCTCTGGCATGTTTTGATATCCCCGAGTTGGCAACTGTTGTTCTCGTAGAATGTAGAAGTTTCTCGAATAATGCAAGCTTATGTAAAGATGGGGTAGAGACTATTTCGAGTTCAATCAGTTTTGGTTCAGTTTGAGTATAGTGCAGTGTCAGTGAAGATCGTATATTTTTGGCACTTGTGAAAACAGTGGCAAACAGTAACGTGTTATTGACGTTTGTACATCATCGGTACTTGTGAAAAACTGTGAAGTGTTGTCAAGCACTAAGTGTAATCGAAATTAATAGTGTGTACAGCCACAGTGCTTGTGAGAATATTGAAGTGAAGTTGGAAAGCCTTAAGTGTAACCATTCGGAAAATAAAGACAGTGAACTTAAGAAGCCAGTGTTTATTTTCACCTCAGCTGATCTTGTGTGCTGTACACCTGAAGGCTGACCATAGGAAGAACAACTCACTGGACAACGTCCTTCCTGTACTATATGACTGCTGTTGGAGCCTATGGCAGTGTGGGGTAGGGACGTAACAATATTATTATTATTCTAGGGAAGATCTAAGTTGCTGCTATTCGCATACCGTTTGAGTTACAGCCTTCATTTTTTTACCATATTATAGTACTTGGCCGCTTCTTCTGATCTAATATCATCCTGATCCTTCCAGCGGAACCAGTATAGGATCAAAAGAAAAAAGTGAACCTGAAACTCAAGAACCACTTAAGTTAAGGGGCTGAAAATTTAATGACATATACATGGGACACAGCCAGAAAGCAGTGCTTAGTATATTCCAGATCGGATCACAATATATTCTGTGAGATAGCCTATGGGCCAAACTTCTGACTACCCTGGAAGACAGAGAAATTACCTGATTTTACATGAAAGAATAAAGCTACAACCACCAAACTTGGTCCACTCATAGATCTTGATGACCTAAGGTGATATGCATTTGATCAGTGACCTTGACCTCAAGATCCCTTTAAAGCGCGGCTTCTTGTAGACAATGTCTGAGGGAAGTTTTTCTTTATTAAAATTTTCCTTGGACAATTTTACGGTGCTCTAGTTATTATTATTATTATTATTATTATTATTATTATTATTATTATTATTATTATTATCATTATTATTATTATTATTATTATTATTATTATTGTTGTTGTTGTTGTTGCTGCTGTTGTTGTTCTTGGTTTCATCATCATCACTGTCATCATCATTGTTTTCATTACACCCTCACGATCGAGTGTATTTTATTGTTCGGTGTGTGTGTGTGTGTGTGTGTGTGTGTGTGTGTGTGTGTGTGTGTGTGTGTGTGTGTGTGTGTGTTTGTGTGTGTGTGTGTGTGTGTGTGTGTGTGTGTGTGTGTGTGTGTGTGTGTGTGTGTGTGAAAACAGTATAATTCTATCAATTTTTATTTTATCTGAACATAATTTAGTGAAATGGTTGAGGTTAAGCAGTGGCGCCGACCTGTTGCTTTGTAGAACAGTAGTACAAAGGCCAAGGACAAAGAGCAAGGTCAAGTTTCAGTCCAATAAAGCTAATGTTGTTGGATGGACTAAGAGACAGGCAGAAACGAAATATATTTAAGAACAATAAAGTTAGTCACAGAATAAAGTCATATATCCGAACCTAACCTGACCTAACTTAACCCGGCTCTATTACTCAAAACATTTCATTCAATTTCTACCGAACTTGGTGGAATGATTAAGGGTCATCCAAGAATGAAATGATTCGATCTTGAGAACAACAGGCCATACGGAAAGGAAAGAGGGGAAGGTCAACGCAGACAAGTTAGATCCGACTTGGCGAGAAGGTTGAGGTTAGGGAAAAAAATAATTATTCGATTTTCAAGAATAACCAGTCATGGGTCAGGGTGACAAGGCACGGTCAAAATTTTGGACTGAAGGGTGCAGGTGTGTTTACTGTCTGTGTGCTCTTCGTAACACCTCACCCTTGGCAACTTATTTTGCATATTACACATTCACGTTCCCTTGAAGGTTATCTGTATTGTTTATAGTGCCACACAATTTGCGTCATTAGTATAATCTGATCAGCTAATCAGGTCAGGTGCGGGTAAGGAGATGGGTCTGTTATGATGTGGCAGGGGTAAACCAGCTCCGCTGTCGGGCCCTGCTGCGGATGTCACTTATTGCATTGCGCAGTTGACCCTTGTGCGGTGTGGTGCGGTGAGGATCTGTCCGTTCTCCCCTTTGGGGCTAAGATGCGAATAAATGTGTTTGAATGGATGAGTAAATGGGGAGTGTGTCGTCCTGTCTCGGCTACCTCCCTTTCCTTGGGGGAAGCAGCCTAGGTATATAGATAGATAGTATAGATGACAATGAGGTGTAATGTGAAGAATATACAGTAAATGGTTAACAGTGAGACCCCTTCACTTATTTGCATCTCTCTCTCTCTCTCTCTCTCTCTCTCTCTCTCTCTCTCTCTCTCTCTCTTCCCAACCTTGCATTTCCTGAGCAGATCCTTGTTGTGCAGCTCCAGAGGGAAGTGCGATTTAATGACTCTTGGCGAGGGCTGACTCTCCAGTATCTGAATCGCCATACCGTCCTCCTTTTTCTTGCCAGGACAGACTCTGCTGAATTTCTCTGCGATCGAATTCATGTCCGTTTTGGCTTGTTCGTAGTTATCGAAGACTATATCAAAACTGGAATTGCAAGGTGTAGGTTAAAATGAGGGCAGCATGATAGTGAAGTGCTGGGATTAAGGCATCTGACTATAGATAGATAGTTCGATGGACATGTTAGCGTTAGGGTTCCTATGACTCACCTCCTTGTGAAAATAGCTTTGACTCAGTTCCAAGTGCTTGCTGAATGATGTACTTTTTTGTGTGTGTGCGAGGAAGAAAGAACCAAAGGTCAAAAGCCCATAAGATTGTTCACACACACACACACACACACACACACACACACACACACACACACACACACACACACACACACACACACACACACACACACACACACCTCACTAGATAATTACCCAACATCCAGTGAGCGGACCCACAGCTTCTCCTTCATCTCCTCGTTATTGGGGTCCAGATCCGGGTTCCTTAACATGACCCAAAGAATTTCCTGCATCCACGTTGTGCCGCTTTTGGGGAACGTAATGATGAACACGTCGTCTGGCCGGAGCTGGAAAAGCATCATCATCATTAATAATATAAGCTTTACTGTCATCATCATCATCATCATCATCATCATTAATAATAATATAAACTTTACTGTTGTCATCATCATCATCATCATCATCATTATCATCATCGTCATCATTATTAACAATATAAACTTTACTGTTATCATCATCATCATAATCATTATTAATAATATAAACTTTACTGTCATCATCATCATCATCATCATTATCATCATTAATAATATAAACTTTACTGTCATCATCATCATCATTATCATCATTAATAATATAAACTTTACTGTCATCATCATCATCATTATCATCATTAATAATATAAACTTTACTGTCATCATCATCATCATCATCATCATCATCATCATCACCATTATTAATAATATAAACTTTACTGTCATCATCATCATCATCATCATCATCATCATCATTAATAATATAAACTTTATTCTCATCATCATCTTCATTATCATCATTAATAATATGAACTTTATTACCATCGCCACCATCATCGTCTCTGTCATCATAGTCATCGTCATAACTAATAATATAAACACTATCATCATCATCATCGTCATCATTATCATCAGGAAATATTTCATTATCTTCAGTTTATTATTACCGTTACCACTGCCATCATCGTCATTAGTTATTCATCGTTATTCACATTATTCTCAGCTGTAATAATCCTCCTCATCAATATTCGTATCAGCATTATCGTTGTGTAGGGGCAGCTGGATCATGGAAAATAAATCGCTAAAGAAGATACGTTACGGAAACTCCAAGGCTGCACAGAATTCAGCACATATCTCCACCTCGTGTCTTGGAGTACGACAACCCCTATAACACTGAGCTGTGACGTGGGAAATAAGTGGCTATGGAAAATGTGTTAGGGTACCTCCATGTTGTAGATCCTGTCCAGATATCGTGTGGTAATGGCCGGGTACAACCAGCCGTCGGGCAGGATTCGGACCAAACCACTTTTGTACATCACCAGGTCTTCCCTGATCTTCCGTAACTCTTCTTTGGTCAGGAGTTCGGTCTCATGGCCAGATAGAAGGCGTTGCTTGTTCATCCTTATTGGTCTTGTTTTTGCACAGGCTGTAGAATGGACAGAAAGTTGTAGGTTGTTAGTGGGGTTAGGTCAGGCTAGGCTAGGTGAGGATAGCTTAGGCTGCGTTAGTGAGGTTAGGTCAGGTTAGGTAAGGCTGCGTTAGTGAGGTTAGGTCAGGTTATCTTAGGTTGCGTCAGTGAGGTTAGGTTAGGTTAAGTTAGGGTTGCGTCAGTGAGGTTAGGTCAGGTTATCTTAGGGTTGCGTCAGTGAGGTTAGGTCAGATTAAGTTAGGTTAGGTTTCGTTAGTGAGGTTAGGTTGGATTAGGTTGCGTTAGTGGGTTAGGTGATGTTAGATTAGGTTAGGTTAGGTCAAGTTAGGTTAGATTGTGTTAGTGAGGTTATGTCGAGTTAGGTGAGTTTGGATTAGGTTAGTTTAGGTGAGGTTAGGTTAGGTTGTGTTAATGAGGTTAGGTATGATAATAATAATAACACATGAGACTGTCAGACGTGAAAGGATTGAACTTGCTGGTGAATCTCTTGAGTGTGTGGAAGAGTTTTGTTATTTGGGAGACATGTTGTGTGCTGGAGGTGGGGTTGGAGCTAGCTCTGTGGCTAGGGTGAGAAGTGGTTGGAAGAAGTTCAGGGAGCTCTTGCCTCTCCTGACATTGAGAGGGCTCTCCCTACGTGCTAAGGGGTCTTTGTATGCAGCATGTGTTAGGAGTGTAAAGCTGTATGGCAGTGAGACCTGGGCAGTGAAGGAGGAAGATATTCGCCGGCTCAGACGTACAGAAATGACAATGATTAGGTGGATGTGCAGTGCGTCCCTGCGTCCAAGGCCTGGAGGGGCTGGGTTTACAATGGAAGAGTTGAGAGGTAGGATGGGACTGGAGTGTATTGGTGTTGTGATGAGGAGAGGTAGATTGAGGTGGTTTGGACATGTGGAGAGGATGGGGGATGATAATTGGGTGAGGAAGGTGAGAAGTGTTAATATTGGGGGTGGGGTTATGAGGGGTACACCGAGAAAGACATGGGACGAGGTCATTAAGTGTGACCTTAGGGTTAAGGGACTGAACAGGGAGGCTGCAATGGATCGTGCAGCGTGGAGAGCCGCCATTAGGTGACCAAGGCCGACACATGCAAGCATGTTGGAGCCTTTAAAAACGAAACGAAACGAAACGAACTACTAGCTACTACTACTACTACTACTACTACTACTACGAGGAGGAGGAGGAGGAGGAGGAGGGATTCATAATGATAATAATAATAAATATAATAATAATAATAATACCAACAACAACAACAGGTGGGGGCGCTCACCATCCACTCACTCAGTGTAGTGCTGCTCTCTGGTGGCTGCCCTTTCCTCTCTTCTTTCTTGCCTTCTTTCCTCCGTCTTTCTTTCCTTCTTTTTTCCTCTTCCTTCTGTCTACAGGTGACTCTATACTGAGTGGCAAGCCAAATGGCTTCCTGTACACCAGGAAACCATTTACTACTCTGGGTGGTAACCATATAACCAAATTATGGCGTGTGGTGGTTAGTAGGTAATTAGGCCCTCCAATCGAATTGAGTAGATGCAGGTTTATAACCAAGGGATGGTTGAGGTTTATTGCTCATGTAATGCCACTGAGGGATGAGTGAGGCTGGTCACCCTCATCTTAAATGTGAGGACCAACTTGCCTAACCCCGGGCCCTTACGCTTCTCATGAGGCAACACAGGATTAGATAATGATGATGATGGTGATGATGACAAGAAGAAGAAGAAGAAAAAGAGCATTCATAGAGTTCAGCATTCTCGTCCACCAACTGATTTGACGGAGTATTTGACTTTGCCCCGTGACCCTGACCTTCAACAGATTATTCTCAGTATCATATTACTTCATTCTTGCCTAACATTTTAATAATTCCACTAACGTTCGTTCAAATAAGATCAGTTTGAGCTGACTTTTGGCAGTGATCTTGAAATGTAATCTCTCCCAGCGAGCTTGCCTTTTCATTGCTCTCAAAAATAAATTTCTCTTTTGCTCGTTTTGTTTTTACCTGAAGACTTCCATCAAGTTTAGCTCATATCAGACAGAATCTGTTTAAGCTGATTTTGTCGTGGGACTTCGACACCTATCTCACTCAAGAACACTGGGTCACACTCCAGGGTGATCCTCAACTCATCCACCAAACTGGATCCAAATGAGATCAAAATTGTTTCACTTATGCTATTCACTTACAGATACGAGGCTCGAACTTTGACCTTTTCCTGTGACCTTGACCTTTGGCTGATTGTTCTCAAAACTGTATCCCTCTGTTCTTCTTTTTGTTCTTCCTTGACCTTTGACCTGTTGTTCTCAAAAGCAGAACGTCTGCTCCTGGGCCGGTTGTCAACCCATCCACCAAGTTGGCTAAAATTGGATAAAAACTGTTTGAAATATGCTAAACTCCCACACGGGTCACACCTTGTCCTGTATCTGCCCCTTACACTGTTCAGATTTAATCACTCCATTCTTACCTTACTGTCGGTTATTTCCCAAAGTTTGTTCGAAATTACATAGGAAATATAGAAGTTGATCTTGCTAGCCCGTGATACTCTACTTTGACTTAATGCTCTAAAAACAGTTGGTGTCTATGAGGCCTACCGTATCTGTCAACCTTTCCACCAAGTTTCGTTAAATCGATTCACACACACACACACACACACACGTAGAGAGAGAGAGAGAGAAGATGAA
>NC_136972.1:2334096-2479096 GCF_032717465.1 Coenobita brevimanus
CTTAAAAATTTGTCAGTTACTGGCTCTATTCTGTTCAACACGATTTTGGAAAAGACTTTTGCAACTATAGGTGTCAAACTTATCCCCCTCCAATTGCCACACACACTTAAATCTCCCTTTTTTGGTAATTTTATAATCACTCCATTTTTCCACTCTTCTGGAATTCCACCATTATCCCAAGCCACATTAAAAAGTTTCAAAAGCGCTTTCATCAACTCATCATTTTCCACCTTAAGCATGTCAGGAAATATTCCATCCTCTCCTGGGACCTTAAAATTCTTTAACTCCTTTATAGATTTTGCTACCTCTTCCAAAGTTATATCTCCTGTTTCTATCTGCAAATTTCTCTCGGCTGGCAAAATGTCCTCTTCAGCTGGGATTGGATGTATAAACTTATTTTTACACCGTGGGATTCTTGGCACCCCCTGCCCACTTAAGGGCTGCACGGAACTGAGGGCCATTACTTCGTAACAAAGTTCATCAAGATTTCTTAGGCAGAAAAATATTATACCCTGGAGCCAATGCCAGTGGCTCGCAGGAACCAGACAGTGGAGAGAGGAAATTAACTAAATGAAAGTAAAATGCAAAGGGTTTGGACAGCCAAAGTACAAGGGAAAGAAAGAGAGCAAAAAGAATGTAGATAAAAGTGTCCCTTTTAGTCGCCTCTTACGACAAACAGGGAAAACTGGGGAAGTATTCTATCCCCCCTTCCCCAGGGGATATATATATATATATATATATATATATATATATATATATATATATATATATATATATATATATATATATATATGAGGACGTAGTAACTGGCTCGGTAGATCGGTGGCCTGCAGTCTTAATGACCCATGTTCGAATCCCGGCTTGGGCAGGGAACGGTTTAAGGATTTGGTTTTCATAAAAGCGGTGAGGCGTGTGTCCATATCGCTGCAATGAACACATACTACTTAGGGACATAAACTCGGTGGCTTAACATGTATTTATAGCACATTTTCTTCTTTACGATTGGAGGTGAGGCGTGTGTCCTTATCACTATGGTGAACATTTATGCAATAAGGATATAAACATACTGACATTATTGGCTTTATATCACATTTTTCTTTCAGATATTTCACCCAAAGAAAGACGAGTCAAAATAATAAGGATGACTTACTAGTACAGAGAAAAATACATTAGCTACACGCCTCTGAATGGTAATAGGAAATAACTCCAAACTACAGAACTACGTAGGTATAGTCTGTGATTGGAGGAACGTAGAACGACTGTGTTTAAGACAGACTCGTGGATGTTCTCTTTGTTTCCTTCTTGTGTGTGTGTGTGTGTGTGTGTGTGTGTGTGTGTGTGTGTGTGTGTGTGTGTGTGTGTGTGTGTGTGTGTGTGTGTGTGTGTAATTCACCGGGTCGGTCAGGATCATGCGATGGTTGTGATCATCAGCATTTTATCCTCCCGGAGGAGAGCTGGGAGCTCTTATGGTCCGACCATCGCACACGCACACATCCTTCCTCTTGCTCAAGGGGGACAGTAACCACCCGCTTCGTCAGTGAAACTTTTCCAATTACAAGCAAGGCGCAAACCCTCGTCTTAGCAGATGCTAAAGAGAGCATTACCACTGAGCCGGCTGGCGGTGTGTGTGTGTGTGTGTGTGTGTGTGTGTGTGTGTGTGTGTGTGTGTGTGTGTGTGTGTGTGTGTGTGTGTACCTGTGCATGGCATATACCTGTGCCTGGTGTATACCTGTGCCTGGCATATATCTGGCGTATACCTGTACCTGGTGTATGCCTGTGCCTGGTGTATATCTGTGCCTGGTGTATACCTGTGCCTGGTGTATACCTGTGCCTGGTGTATATCTGTGCCTGGTGTATACCTGTGCCTGGTGTATACCTGTGCCTGGTGTATATCTGTGCCTGGTGTATATTTGTGCCTGGTGTATATTTGTGCCTGATGTATACCTGTGCCTGGTGTATACCTGTGCCTGGTGTATACCTGTGCCTGGTGTATACCTGTGCCTGGTGTATACTTGTTCCTGGTGTATCCTTGTTCCTGGTGTATATCTGTGCCTGGTGTATACCTGTGCCTTGTATATACCTGTTCCTGATGTATACTTGTTCGTGGTGTATATCTGTGCCTGGTGTATACCTGTTCTTGGTGTATACCTGTGCCTGATGCATACCTGTTCCAGGT
The DNA here is from genome assembly GCF_032717465.1 of Coenobita brevimanus. NCBI lineage: Eukaryota > Metazoa > Arthropoda > Malacostraca > Decapoda > Coenobitidae > Coenobita > Coenobita brevimanus. The sequence continues at coordinate 2,336,273 of NC_136972.1, forward strand.
GTATACCTGTTCCTGGTGTATACCTGTTCCTGGTGTATACCTGTTCCTGGTGTATACCTGTTCCTGGTGTATACTTGTTCCTGGTGTATACCTGTGCCAGGTGTATACCTGTTCTTGGTGTACACCTGTGCCTGGTGTATACCTGTTCCTAGTGTATATCTGTTCCTGGTGTATACCTGTGCCTGGTGTATACCTGTGCCTGGTGTATACTTGTGTCTGGCAAATACCTGTGCTGGTGTATATTTGTGCCTGGTGTATACCTGTGGTGGTGTATACCTGTGCCTGGCAAATACCTGCGTCTGACATATATGATTGCATTCCAGTGCAGATCCCTCCATATTCTCTGCCATTACGGATTTTTCTTAATCGCAGGTAAATTAGAGTGTGCAGCGATAGATGATCTAGTCTCTGTGGAAGTATTGAAAAAATATTGACACGCGCAGTACAGAGATGTGTCTCTTTCTTATCTTTATTGCTGTATAGAAAACGCTAAGTTTATGAGGACACAGACTTTCTACTTTTTTCTTCCTGATCAGTGATGATGATGATGTCCGCCTTCTTGTGCTTGGACAAAGTTTTTGAAGTGAACACCACGAAAATGCCTAGTGTCTAACATCATACGTTATATCATCAGCCACCCGGGACCCCACCACCACATGTGCGCTGCCCCACACACCCGGAATATAAGTATCGCCACCCTCACTTACAAAATAAGTACCTCTCTGAAGCCTATTTTTCAATTATTAACTTGGTCCACAAATAACAATGAGACGTGGGATGCCTGTCACACACCTCTTGCTCACTCCATTACCCTTGGAGCATTAACTCCATTTCCCTAACACATCAGCTGTTACCACACACTGAATATCGCCCACTGATCACTAGCATACACACCACCTAATAACACGATTTATAAACACTGTATCAAACACTAAATATAACAACAACTACCACTAACTATACAACAATCTTCTACATACACACCACCAGCACAGCCAGGTGGTATAGAAGTGTGGCATACAAAAACATTTAGGTAGGGAATCATACACACACCTTAGATGACACTGTAATGTAAACAAATCATACATACAGACACACACACAATGTAATAACTATAAAACATATTATACATAGAATCTCATCGTATAAATATATAACCAATCACAGTAGATAAGTCAATAATATAATAATAAATAGCACTGTAATAATTACAACTTTAATTTTAAATATATAAAATTAATAAATATAACTTACATTAAATAACAAATTTTAGCGTAGTACCCTAGTTTTAAATACAGTATTATTATTAAGTACAATAGTAATAAGGGTATTTTTAATATAATATCTATATAATAGGACTAATGTAAACTCCATAAAATTACAAACTAGAACTACTTACTCAACCCTCTCAAAATTCTTTTTATATTCAAAAGAAATACTAAACAAACCTTGTTAATGCCAATGTGCCTTAGTAAACCAAGGTGCCTCTATCTTACCCCCACAACACACCACAACCACACATCATACGTCGCATGTCATGATACCAATACACACACTGTCCCAACACCACACACCACACCACACTCACTCCTATACCATAGCGTCCGAAGACCCAAATCACTAAACTACTGTACACACACACACACACACACACACACACACACACACACACACACACACACACACCACCCTCACCCCTACACCGTGACGCCTGAAGACCCATTACCAATAAACAAGGCTCCACATTATTGCACCGCACCCATTGGCCACCTACTTAACGTTGTTTTTCTTCATGTCAAACTTTAAATACATAACATTATCAGTTCCGTCGATTATTAATATAAGACAGAACGATTAGATATTAATTGATATGCAAAACTAGAGAAAAACGAGCAAACTGCTTCATAACTTAGTCATATTATCTACAAAAATAGAAGTAAAACAAGCACATTCTTCATTTATATCAAATCTAAATTTAAAATTCGTATAGTAAAATAGTAGTTCTAGTAACATTATATTTAATTTTCATTTAATAGTACTACAAAAAGTAGCCATAGTTATTATTATTAATACTGTACCACAATATAAAACCTTTACCACCATGGCCACGCCACAGTATTGTTATCAGTGCTCCAGTAGGCAGCATAGGTGTATCAGGTGCTCATGTGCAACAAACAGGTCACCGTGTACATACTGTAGGATGGGACCTTTCTGTATGAATGTGTTAGGGAATCACAGCCCACCAGAAGCGGCACTTGACCGCTTCCAACATGGCAGGCGACAGATTGGTGACATGGAAATTGATGGGGCGGTCACTGACAATGTGCACGATCACATGGACATGCGTGGTGGTGAAAGACCCCGTGGTGAAGCGAGGGATAGGGATGGACGCCAAGATGCGAGAGATATGGAAGCGCTGGGCGGGTTAAATCACCATGGGGAAGTGAATAGTAGTGAAGTTGGGGGTGAGGAACATCATGATGTTTATAATAGATATGCAACTCAGGATGAAGACCACCATAGAGGAGTGCATGAAAGAGGGAATCATCCAGGTATTATACGTCCTCAGAACGGTAGTGACACCAACAACGAGGAAGCAGAACAGCCTCACAGCTCTGTGCGAGAAGGTCGTCCCACATACTGGATGGGCATATCCCGAGAAAATGCAGTAACCTGGGTGAACACCACATATAATGAAATAGTTGGATGGTCCCCAAGTAACCTTTTTGAACCTCCCAAACGCAATGCTACAACTGACATGATCAAGGAAATCACTCGCCTGATAGCCAACTACAACAATAACACACCCATTGCCTCATTCTCTCTTAAGGTCCTTGCACTAATACCACATCTCTTCCTCAACAAGACCCGCCCAAGAGCTAGCATTGCAGAAAATATTAAGGCCATCCAAAGGCGGGTTGAAACATGGAAAAGAGGTGAAATCGACAACCTACTTGAGGAAGCAAGGGCCTTGCAGATGAGAATAAACAACCGAGGCAGAAGAAATCAGAATACCAACGATGTGGCAAGGATTTTTGGCAGCAAGATGAGACAGGAGAAGGTCTCGATGGCAACACGATCACTGTCAGCTGAATCACCAAACGGGGTACTTGACCTGACAGATGAAACAATGCAACAACTAAAAGAAAAACACCCGACTGCACGACAAGCAAGTGTCCAGTCAAAGTTTGACGGCAACTACACTCCTCCCAATCCTATCATATATGACAGGATAACTGGAGATATGGTGTGGCGGAAGGCAATGCACACACAGGGAGGGGCAGGACCGTCAGGCCTGGATGCAAAATCTTGGCGAGTAATCCTCAGTAACATCAAGTTTGGGGAGGCAGCAACAGACCTATGTAACACCATTGCCTCACTGGTGAGGAAGCTGGCTTCAAGTCAGTGCAGTAACATCGAAGCACTGACGGCTTGCAGACTAATCCCCCTTGATAAGAATCCTGGATGCAGGCCCATCGGGATGGGTGAAGTCTTAAGACGGATTAGAGGAAAATGCATCATGGAGGTGGTAAAAGATGATGTGAAGCAGGCAGTTGGCAACCTCCAGGCGTGTGCAGGCCAGCAGGCAGGAGGTGAGGCAGCAGTTCACTCCATGAGGAAAATATCTGGGGAAGAGGACTGTCAGGCAGTATTATTAGTTGATGCCTCAAATGCATTTAATTCCATCAACCAGGAGGCAATGCTGCACAATATCAAGGTTAAATGCCCAGCATTTGCCCAATATGTGGAAAACACCTACAAAGAACCAGCAGACCTCTACATTGTGGGTAAGACAGCGGCTCACGATGTCGGTGTAATCCAGTCCACAGAAGGAACTACCCAGGGGGACCCCGTTGCCATGGCTATGTACGCCTTGGCGATGACAGTGCTGCAACAACAGATCAAATACGAGGCCACCAATGTAAAACAGGTAGCCTATGCAGATGATCTCACGGGTGCTGGCAAGGTCAAGGATGTGAGGAAATGGTGGGACCTTGTAACATCTCATGGCCCTGAAATAGGTTACTACCCTAATGCAAGTAAGTCCATCTTGATCGTGAAACCAGCTTACTATCAAGATGCACAAGAAGCATTTAGAGGCACAAACGTGATAGTGACCAAGGAAGGTCAGAGGCATCTAGGGGCTGTGATTGGAACTAAGGAATTCAAAGACAAATATGTGAGTGATAAGGAAAAGACATGGGTAGAAGAAATTCATACACTATCCAGCCACGTAAAAACAGAACCCCATGCAGCATACAGTGCATTTACCTATGGTGTAAAGCACAAGTGGACCTTAGTGATGAGGACCATACCAGACATCGAGTTGCCGCTACAACCACTGGAGGATGCAATCAGGGATTCATTCCTCCCATCTCTAACCAATGGCCACATCCCCACGCCAGAAGAGAGGGACCTTCTAGCACTACCACCCAGGATGGGAGGCCTTGGCATTATAATCCAGTAGCCGTGGCAAGCTATGAACACAGAAATTCACTCAGGCTCACCGAATCCTTGTCACAGAAGATCTGCGCCCAGGTTGAGACGAGTGAAATCGACCACCAAAGGCAGAAAGACATAAAGACACAGATAAGCAAGGAGCGTGAAGCAAGACAAAAAGACCAGCTGCAGCACATAATCGAACATCTAACACCAGACCAGTGCAGAAGAGTTGAAATTGCACAGGAGGTTGGGGCATCGAACTGGCTCACAACCCTGCCTCTCAAGGCAAAAGGCTTCCACTCAACAAACAAGAATTTATTGACGCCATAGCTTTGAGATATGGGTGGCCAATAGAGAACCTACCTCAACACTGTGCCTGTGGCACTGCCTTTGATGCAAACCATGCAATGGTATGCAAGAAGGGAGGCTTTGTTTGCATCCGACACGATGAAGTGCGCGACCTCACTGCCAAAATGCTGCAGGAAATATGCCATGATGTCACGATTGAGCCAGCTCTGCTACCCCTGGACGGCGAGCACTTCACCCACAGAACAGCAAACACATCAAATGATGCAAGAGTGGATGTCAGTGCTCGAGGTTTCTGGACACGTGGGCAGAGGGCTTTCTTTGACATCAGGATATTCGATCCCATGGCAGCATGTCATCGTGAACTGTCTCTCGAAGCTGCACACAAAAGGAATGAACAAGAAAAAAATAGAAATTATCAAGAAAGGATCCAACATGTGGAACACGGTCGATTCACTCCCCTTGTGTTCACAAAATCAGGTGGGATGGGTCCAGAGGCAGTGAGATTCTACTCGAGACTGGCAGAGGTTCTTTCTGAGAAGAAACGTCAACCGCAGAGTTCTGTTATGGCCTGGATGAGATGTCGACTGTCATTCTCCCTCGTGAGGTCTGCTCTGCTATGTCTCAGGGGCACAAGATCATCAGCCCTCAGGCCTTTCTCTCTGGCGGGTATAGATTACGAAGCTACAGTGGTCGAGAGTCGCATAGACCAGCGACTCCAATAGTTTAATACTTTATTTACACTGTAATATCAATAAATATAAAATAAAATAACAACAGTAATAGTAGATGGTTGGTAACCACAGCCGTTGGCGTGCTTGGGGCCAACGGATTGTAATATGAGGGTTAGTGTTAACCTTCACATTACAACTCCAAATGGTGAACTGTATTAGCAAGGTTGGTTTTGATCTTCACAATATAATTCCCCAATGGATGGAGGTGATTTTATGAAAAAAAAGTAGTAGTACTAGTAGTGGTAGTAGTAGTAGTAGTAGTAATAGTAGTAGTAGTAGTAGTAGTAGCAGCAGCAATAGCAGTAGCAGTAGTAGTAGTACTAGTAGTAGCATCAGTTGCAAAGCCCGGCACATTTCAATACGAACCCAGTGGACTGCAGGCTGAAATAACCCTCCGCCTGCAACTAAGCATCCTTCTTTCTAAGATCAGGACGAAAGAGAGAAAGAGAGAGAGGGGGGGGGGAGGCAGCGCTACCTGGAGTGAGTGGATGATGCGCTTCCCCACCTACCACCAAATCATACTGTTAACGTTGGAATTTGGGTGATGTGTGAACAAAGCAAAACATCGAAGGCCTGTATGCCCATAGTTCATTCACTTCAACTTGGCCATAATTTTCATCATTTTATAACCAATTTCATGTACCTCAGTGACAGAAAAGGATAATACTATGGCCCTACAACCTTTCCACAGCACTTCTTTTGTGACAAGCAGCATATTCTACTTTCAGTCTATTGCCACAACTTAGCACCCTAAGTGAAGGGTTGGCAATTTATGGCCAGATTAGAGTAAAACGGGTATAGCTGCACAAGACTCGTCATGTGAAATAGATACTGAATTACTCTCACCTTTTCTGCTGTGCCTGAAGGGTGGTGGAGTGACTATTGTTGACTGGTTAGTAAGATTATTGAATGTGTGCTTTGAGAAAGGTATGGTGCCAATTGACTGGGCAAGTGCTTGTGTGGTCCCGTTGTATAAAGGCAAGGGTGATAAGTATGAATGTACTAGCTTTAGGGGTATAAGTCTGTTGAGTGTTGTAGGTAAAGTGTATGGTAGAGTGTTAATTATGAGAGTTAGAGAGGGTACAGAGGGAGTGATTAGTGATGAGCAGTGTGGCTTTAGGAGAGGGAGGGGATGCGTTGATCAGGTGTTTGCTGTGAGACAAGTGTGTGAAAAGTATTTAGCGAAAGGCAAGGATGTGTTTTGGGCATTTATGGATTTAGAGAAAGCGTATGATAGAATTGATAGGGAGGCTTTGTGGACTGTTTTAAGATTGTATGGACTTGATGGTAGGTTACTAAAAGGGGTGAAAAGTTTTTATGTAAATAGTAAAGCGTGTGTAAGAGTGGGAAATGCTGTGAGTGATTGGTTTCCTGTGAGAGTGGGGCTGCGACAGGGATGTGTGATGTCGCCTTGGTTGTTTAATATTTACATGGATGGTGTTGTAAGGGAGGTGAATGCAAGAGTTTTAGGTGGTCTGAGTCTGGTAAATGTTGATGGAGGAGAGTGGAATCTGAAGCAACTGCTGTTTGCAGATGATACTGCATTGGTGACTGATTCAGAGGAGAAATTGAGACAGTTGGTAGAGGAGTTTGGAAGGGTGTGTGAAAGGAGGAAATTGAAAGTAAATGAGAATAAGAGTAAAGTGATGAAGTGTACGAGGTTGATAGATGGTAGGGGGATGAATATAGTTTTGAATGGTGAGTTGCTTGAGGAGGTAGATTGTTTTAAATATCTAGGGTCACATGTTGCTGTGGATGGAAGAATAGATGCAGAAGTGAAGTTTAGAATTAATGAAGTAGGAAAGGTGCTGGGAGGAATGAAAAAAGTGTTTAAATGTCGTTCGCTTAGAATGGATGTAAAGAGAAGGCTGTATGAGGGTGTTGTGGTACTGACTGCGTTATATGGGGCTGAAACATGGAATATGGGTGTAGCAGAGAGGAAAAGTTTGAATGTAATGGAGATGAGATGTCTGAGGAGTATGTGTGGAGGACGCGTATGGATCGAGTGCGAAATGATGAAGTGCGAAGGAGAACTGGAGTTGTTCGGGAGATGGCTGGTAGAGTTGAGCAGAGGGTGTTGCAATGGTTTGGGCATATGGAGAGAATGGATAATGAGCGATTGGTGAAAAAGATAACTAGATCTGATGTGAGAGGTGTAAGACTGAGAGGAAGACCACGAATAGGATGGATGGACAGTGTGAAGAGAGCGCTGGATGCGAGAGGGATGTCTGTTGAGCAAGGAAGAGTGGCTGTGCGTGACAGAAATAAATGGAGAGAAATTGTGAATGAATAAGTGATGACGCAGCCCTGAGGGGATATTCTCCCGCATTTGGTCTGATCAGCTAGTCAGGTCAGGTGCGGGTAAGGGGATGGGTCTGTTATGATGTGGCAGGGGTAAACCAGTTCTGCTGTCGGGCCCTGCTGTGGATGTCACTGCTTGCATTGCGCAGTTGACCCTTGTGCGGTGTGATGCGGTGAGGATCTGTCCGTTCTCCCCTTTGGGGCTAAGATGCGAATGAATGTGTTTGAATGGATGAGTAAATGGAGAGTGAGTCGTCCTGTCTCGGCTACCTCCCTTTCCTTGGGGGAAGCAGCCTAGGTATATAGATAGATAGATAGATCTCTTGTTTATTAAGGTCAAGCAGGTGATGGACTCTGACTCACCTTTGCTTAATAAGTTAGGTCATTGGGGATTAAGATTTCTTACTCTACGTTTTCAGCGCATTCCTCTTGTGGTGTTGAGGATTTGACATCTGGAGGAAAACAGCAGTGATGGGTGGTGTTGGTAAGGGTAAGGTGGGGGCAGACGTCATGATGCGCTAAGCTATGGTTGTCATCTCCGGATCTTAGGCCAAAAAGATTGTTGTGTTTATTTTTTTTTTATCTAATATCCTGGGATACAAGGTTACCAATGTTGCCTTCCCCAGGTACTCATTTTACCCACCAACTCATAAGGGGTGGATGGACACCTGAGTTGAGTGACACCAGCTACCTGCACCTGGATTCCAGCCCTGTCTCTATTTTCCTCTGTATATAAGAAGAATGTTAAGAATTCCTTGGACAGATCGGGTCACAAACGAGGATGTACGGGTATTAAGGAGAGAGGATACTGAGAGAAGTTTACTGAAGTTATCAGAAGAAGTCAACTGAAGTTCTTAGGCCATGTCATACGGGACAAAGGCTTTGAGAGTGACTGTCTGCTGGGAAGAGTGGAGGGTACGAGGGCATGAGGCAGACAAAGACTTAAGTACATTAACAGTCTCCTGGATGATATTGACGGAAGATGGAGTGTGGCGGATATCGTGAGAGTTGCGCATGGGAGGGAAGAATGGCGCTCCATGGTCGCCGAGGTCACCTGACTGCACTACAGTAAGGTAAGCTAATAATACTGCTACACTCAAAACTATGATTTCTGATAATTTATACCTTGAGTCATGATGAAACAATGAATATACTAACCATTCCGGAAACAGCATCATAAAAAAAAATATAGGAAGGAGGGATTATATATGTGTGCTACTGTCTTGTATTTAGGGCCAATCTTTTTGTCGTCGATTTTAGAGAGGCCGATTAAAGTTATTAGGTACATGGAAAGTCGATCAACCTCAAAACCTGTCTTAGACACACTCCACTCACATTAAACATGAATAACTTAACTCGGATCTGAATGCCATGGTAATCAGACAAATAAGTAGGATCCCAGATTATAACTATACCATTTTTATCTTAACTTGGACTAGATTCTATCCCATTTGCAGGGTATTTCACGTAGTTTAGTGGCAAAAATGACAATATTACGGCTCTACATCCTCTCCATAGCATTATTTCATGGCTAGAATCACATTTTAGTGCTACTCTCTTGTTACAACAGTGCAGTAAGATGCAGCGATGTGCAAAGTTAATATAAACACGAAATACCTCTCAAAAAAAGACGGATCTCGAATTTGGCTGTTTTTTTTTTTCTTTCTTTCTTTTTTTGCTCGGAGGGAACAGCCTTCCGGGCATCTGGTCTTTGGCTCCCTCGTTTCATTAAAAAAATATATATATATATACACTTTCTGTAGCGACTCCTTCTTTTCTCATGCCAGTCTTCTTACCTGCCGGCCACCTCGTCCCAAGACACGTACGTATATAATGGCCCATGTGCCTAATAAGGGATGCCAGGCAACTGCTTGGTGGATTTTTAGGTGGATTATAAATATGGATGGACAATCGCATTAAATCAAAAACTTTGTTCAAGAATGTGAATGTATAGAGTCCATTATTCTCTCTCTCTCTCTCTCTCTCTCTCTCTCTCTCTCTCTCTCTCTCTCTCTCTCTCTCTCTCTCTCTCTCTACATATATATATATCAGTCTATACATCCATCTCTCTCTCTCTCTGATCAACTGTTTCACACACACACACACACACACACACACACACACACACACACACACACACACACACACACACACACACACACACACACACACACACACACACACACACTTTAGACCATATGTAGAGGGAAGTTCAGATTAAGGCAAACAGTTTCAAAGTTAACCAGTTACATGCACAGAGATCTGACAGTTAGCATTTATCTTCTGTATTATAGGGTTTGGCAGAAGAGAACTGAGAATGTTATAGCAGTTAATCAGGTGAAAATTATATCAAGGAAGTATTTAAAGTCAGTGTTTGTGGGACTTTAACTCGGCAAGTTTTGGGAACACGATGGTCTTACAGGTACTGGTGTTTGCTAAATTTATTACTTATTCTGTCTGTTAACCTCGCGACTTCGGGTGACGTGATGTACGGCATTTTCCTGCTAATACCAGAAGACTATAATCATGTTAGGGAAGGCTTCTTGTGCTGAAGAGGTCTACTGTGGCTACATCGAACCCATTCATGTTGAAAAATCTATCCCAAGCCTAATACAATTGTCAAGAAGTGGCAGAAACAAACTGAATTCCCCCCTCCCCAAAAGATGCACTAATTCACCACTGGACACTGTATATACTTCTTGACATGAATATAATATTGAAAAGTGTTTGGAGTGACGCATATAACCCAAAATGAGAGATCTGTCGCTTCATGTATTAAAGAATCACAAATCTATGAACTACAAAGCACTCTGCCAAAGCCAGTACAAATTCTGATTCATAAACCAACCTCCGTCCAGAGTCGCTGAGGGATATATTTAATTCTACGGTCTTAGTCTGCCATGTTACTCAAAAATAGAGAAGGCATACCTGCGACTCCAACAAAAGTTATTATTTATTCCTGCATTCGAATTCGGATCCACATAAAAACAAACAAACGAACTCCTCCTTGACCCAGTGCGCAGCTGCCCACCAGATATCACTGAAATCCGAGAGCAACTCTTTGAGGTGTCTTGTGCACAAACAAACTAACAAACTAGAGGGGCACTCAGTGGGGCGGATCTCACTGACAAGGGCAAACTTATTTCCAAACCATTCTTCATAATGGGTTGGATTTTCTCATTATTGATTAGGGTTTTGCAAAAAGTGTTTCCCGGATCCAGAATCTGTAATACGATCCTAATCGGTCTCAAATGATAATCGATTGTTCCCTGGAACATAGGCTATCTACCCACCAAAATTAGTCCAAATCTCTCTTTTATCTTTTGAGTAATCCTGCTAATAGACAAACTAACAAACATCGCCCCAAAACTTAATCGATTGTTCGCTGGAGCATAGGCTACCTACCCACGAAATTTGGCGCACCTCTATCTTTTTCTTTTTGAGTAATTCTGCTAATATATAAACAAGCTAACAAAGAAAAAACAGAGGTGAAAATATTCTCTCTTTGCTGGACAGAACAGACAGATAGAGGAATGCATTACTTTGAAGTTTATTAGTGGAAGTAAAAATATCAACTTCTTTTCCCGAACAACTCACTCAAAAAAGTCAATGGAACGGTTTATTTCCATAAAAAAAAAAAAAGGAGAGAGAAGCATCATCAAGTATGTTCGGCAAACCAATGGTGAAAATTAATGACATACTGAAAGAAATTGGACGAGGACGTGTGCAATTAACCCATTTGCAAACATTGTAAAAAAAAAAAAAAAAAAAAAAAAAAGACGGAATCAGACATATTGAAAAGTTAATAAAAACTGGAACTATAGGCTACGGACCTGTGACCTTCGCGACTGTGAGCCATTAGGCGGAGGGCGGTACACAAAATAACCTTGCAGTAAAATGCCTCACACAGGAACCTTGCTCACTAACGGCCTAAGACTTGCTTTTGTCTGCACCAAATATCTCTTTCACGTTCATGTCGATGTTCTGCTTCATCATGGTGAGCTGTGAATGAAGACTGTGGATTATTCCCTCCCTTGCACAGGCACGACTGAGCACATGAGCTGAGCTGCTTTTTAACTGCGTCTGCGTCACACTTAGGGCATGTCCATCACTTTCCTCCCAGATGTACCATATCAAAGAAAGGTTCGTATTCTCGTCAGGTAACAAGGCTCCCTGGCAGCTTTTCCTTAGCGATTTTTTCCCCAAACTACTCATTAATACCTCCTTTTTGTTTCTTATATCTTGTTAACATGGACATATGCAGACTGCATGAATAGCACACAAGAACTTAGAAAGGAAGCAAAATCAGAAATAAACTGGCAAAGAAGAGGTGCGAAGAAGCTTCCTAACCGCACGGGAATACAACCTCAAGGCTCTTATTCTCGTTTGTTTAGGAAGCTCTTTCAGGCCTTTTCCTAAACGATTTACTTTGCTTAATACACTTTTCTGCCCTCTTCTACTGTATGTTCCAACATCACCAAATCTGTATAATGTACAAAAGGATCTAAGCCAGCCGTATTCAAAACTAAATCGCTAAGGAAAAGTTGCAAGGGAACCTCCTAACCCGACAAGAATGTGGGCCCGAGCCTCTCTCAGCTTAGAATATAGCCAGCAGAGCAACGTGATTGGAATATGAAGTGAAACACTGAGGGAATTTTAGCCACTTACTCTCCGTAAGATTTATTCTAACTTGGTTGTGGTGTCTTTGGTAGCCATAGCAATAAAGACCAACTGATAGCCTTGGGAGAAAGGCAGATTGGCAGCCTTATAAATAAAGACAAAATTATAAGTAATCAATAATATATACTGATTTGGCCGAAGAAAATTTTCATAGACGATGCCAAATATTTAAAAATTTGCTGTAATATGGTTCTGATGTAATTGATAGCTTTATAAATGAAAAAAGGCAAAAGAAACGAAGCTTAATCTCAGTAAGGTTCATAAAGGAGAGAGAGAGAGAGAGAGAGAGAGAGAGAGAGAGAGAGAGAGAGGATATCATCGGTGTCGTTCTTTATGACACTGGACGACTTTTTTCAGATTTGGAATGTCTCCTGCTATATCACTTTCACTCTAACTTGGCCTAAAATTGCCATCTTTCTGTCTTGAATGCCGAGCTATAGAAATAAATTGACACTAGTATGTGGTGATAATCACGATGAAGTGCTGGGGAAAGTATGTAGAGACATAACACTGTCTTTTTCCCTCACTTACCGACGTGAAATAAGCTGCGAAAAAATGAAAATCTAGGCCAAGTTAGAGTAAAAGGAATAGAGTAAAAGGATCATTGTGACTATTCTTGCCAGTTCCAAGTTTCTCTCTCTCTCTCTCTCTCTCTCTCTCTCTCTCTCTCTCTCTCACACACACACACACACACACACACACACACACACACAATGATTGTATTCTGTTTAAAAGTTTCATCATTGTAAGGTGGTTGGTGGTGACTTTATCCAATCCCTCCATTTCAGAATCATCAGCTGAATAAAATCCCCAGGAGACAGCATGTAAAAAATAAAAATAAACAGCATGAATATAACGCCATCTACAGCTTAGTCTTCACTCTGTTAGCATGCCCTTCACGACGGACTTAGAATGAACAGGAAACTGAGGAGAATAATCTAGATACAGAAGAAAGTAGAACCTGACCAAATGACAGTATGGGGAGGAAGGATAGTATGGGGAGGGAAGACAGTATGGGGAGGGAAGACAGTACGGGGAGAGAAGACAGTATGGGGTGGGAAGACAGTATGGGGAGGGAAGACAGTATGGGGAGGGAAGACAGTATGGGAAGGGAAGACAGTATGGGGAAGGAAGACAGAATACGAGGAAGTAAAAACATTCAGTGACATTTCACTTTTGTATCCCAGAAATTATTTGAAATCCTTCACGATCGAAGCATCTCTATTATTTATCCTAACAAACACTATATGGGTTGAGAGAGAGAGAGAGAGAGAGAGAGAGAGAGAGAGAGAGAGACAGACAGACAGACAGACAGACAAACAGAGACAGACAGACAGACAGAGAAAGAAATGAGTATGGTGTTTTTTCGCCAAATAATAATTGGTTCCTCTCTTTCCCCCTAATAAATTCAAGTCACCTGTTTAAATATAACAGTGATGACTGTTTTTCATGAGGCATAGTTTTAATTTTTTTTTTTTAAGTTGACCACAATCTCTAACGTCAATCAGTTCAGTTGATGGCTAAGAGTAATCAGAATGGAAGATTGATTTGACTAGTAACCAAGAGGACTCTGAAATTCGATGAGCCTTAGTTATGAGGTGCAACTGAGTCTCCTTGGTTACTACTCAAATCAACCCTCAAATGTGAGTACACTTGGCCATCAGCTGAACTGTTGTTATGGGTCTTGGAAAGGTAACGGGTAGCAGGTTAAGTGGCATAAGGAGACTTGGCAGGAATTTTGTACATAACACCTTAAAGTTTCCTTGTGTGTTATATCTCTCACTTAAATTCCGGCCTAGTGGTGGTGGAGAGGGACACCTTCACGTGGTGGCACTGAATAACCGAGCTGCTTCTTTGCCTGACTGTACAAAGTCCTTTATCATCCCTCCCTATCCCCCTGAGAATAGGATGGTGGACTGCAGGAGGGGGTCAGCCTCAGTCTGTAGTCCACCAGGTTCATGTTTCTGATGGACCTTGGGCTGCAACTACAACAACAACAACAATAACAACAACAACAATAACAACAACAACAATAACAACAACAATAACAACAACAGCAACAACAACAACAATAACAAGAACAATAACAACAACAGCAACAATAACAACAACAATAACAACAATAACGACAACAACAAATATTACTACTACTACTACTACTACTACTACTACTAGTACTACTACTACTACTACCACAACTACTACTATTTTATTAAATAAAACATTTCCATCCATTTGGGAATTATAATATGAGGATCAACACCAGCCTTCATTATACTTGTACAATTCACCATGTAGAGTTGCAATGTGAAGGTTAACATTGACCCTCATAATGAAATCTGTTGGCCCAATCACGCCAACGACTGTAGTCAGCAACCATATACTACTACTTTATTATTTTATTATTTTTTTCATTAACATTACAGTGCCAATAAAGGCAATTTATTGGAGTCGTTGGTCTATGGGACTCTACCACAGTAGCTTCATCATCCATACCAGTCAGACAGACAGGCCCGAGGGCTGATGATCTTGTGTCCCTGAGGCATAGGAGTGCAGACCTCATGGGGGAGAATGACAGTCGACATCCCATCCAGGCCGTAACAGAGCTATGAGGTTGATGCTTCTTCCCAGAAAGAACCTCTGCTAGACTCGAATAGAATCTCACTGCCTCTGGACCCAACCCGCCTGATACTGTGAACACAAGGGAAGTGAATCGACCGTGGTTGCTGGATCCTTTCTTGATAGCTTGTTGTGGGTTTTGGTGTTTTTGTTTTTCATTCCTCTTGTGTGCAGCCTCGGGAGACAGTTTGCGGTGACGTGTTACCAAAGGATCAAATATCTTAATGTCAAAGAAAGCCTTTTGCCCAAGTGTCCAAAAACCTCGAGCACTGACATCCAGTCTCGCATCTTTTGATGCGTCTGATGTTTTTTGAATGAAATGCTCAGTGCGTAGAGGGAGCAGAGCTGGCTCTGTGATGACATGGCATATTTTCTGTAGCATTTTCCCCGTGAGGTCGCGTACTTTATCATTTCTAATGCACACAAAGCCTCCTTTCTTGCAAACCGTTGCATGTTTTGCATCAAAGATAGTGCCACAGGCACGGTGTTGAGGCAGGTTTTCTATTTGCCACCCATCTCTCAAGGCTATGGCGTCAATAAATTTCTGTTTGTTGAAGTGGAAGCCTTTTGCCTTGAGAGGCAGGGTTATCAGCCAATTCAATGCACCAGCCTCCTGTGCCATTTCAACTTTTCTGCGCTGGTCTGCGGTAAGATGTTTGGTTATGTGCTGCAACTGGTTCTTTTGCCTTGTTTCTCACTCTTTGCATATTTGTGTCTTTATATATTTCTGCCGTTGTTTGGTCGATCACTCGTCTCACCCTGGGCATAAATCTTCCTTGAGAAGGATTCGATGAGCCTAAGTGAATTTCTGTGTAGCCTGCCATGGCTGCTGGATTTATAATGCCAAGGCCTTACATCCTGGGTAGTAGTGCTAGAAGATCCCTCTCTTCTGGTGTGGGGATGTGGCCATTGGTCAGTGCTGGGAGGAATGATTGCCTGATAGCATCCTCCAGTGGTTGTAGCAGCAACACTGTTGGGGATGGTCCGCATCACGAAGGTCCATTTGTGCATTACACCATACGTAAATGTGCTGTATGCTGCAAGCTGTTCTGTTACTACTGCCACTACTACTACTACTGTTGACATAATACCAAGAACAGACATTAGGATGTCGTAGTGTAAAGCACAAAACAATTCGGTAGGTGAAAGGTGTTAAGAAGCACCGAAGATAAACCTTCGGACTATGAGTTTTCATAACTTCAAGAACTTATTCTCAGTCACGTGTTTTCTTATTGTACTGACGTAGCCTAATAAGCGAGATCTGTATTTATCATCTTAACTCTCTTTGACCCGTATTCGCATCGGTTAAGGAAACTCCCTGACATCTTTACCTAAGCGATTTATTTTGGTTGTTGAACCTCACTCCGAGGGAGAGTAATGAGGAGGATGGATGGTGAACTTGTTGAACGAAAGGCAATGATAGACTACGTGTGTGTGGATGAGAGAATGAGAACAGAAGTGTTGGATGCAAGAGTGTGGAGAGGGTGGGGGAATGGAGTCTCGGACCATCACTTAGTGATGGCCAAGGTAGAGATGCAAAGAAAGTGGTTGAGGAGACGAAAGGGAAGACAGGAGGAAGCAGCTCCCGTGAAAAGAGTGGAAAATTTGCAAGATAGTGAGAAAATGACAGAGTATAAGAGCATAGTGAAAGAAAGATTGGGAAGGTATGAGCTAGAGCAGATGGAAGGGGTGGAAGACGTATGTAAGATATTCACGGAAGAGATAGGCGCAGCGTGTGAGGCGGTTTGTGGAGTGAGGAGGAGATGCAAGGGTGTGCAAGGGACAGCATGGTGGAATGATGAGGTTAAACGAGCTGTGGAACAAAGGATAAGAAGGCATATAGTGAATGGTTAGTGAGTAGAGGTAGGGGAGAAGATGAGAAAGAGAAGAGAGAGGTATATATGAGCAGGAGAAGGGAGGGTAAGAGACTGGTGAAGGAGAGTAAGAAGAAAGTGGATGAAGAGTTTGGGAGGAATCTGAGCGTGAAATGGAGGGAGAGTAAGAAATTGTTTTGGAAGGAGGAAAAGAAAGTAAGGCAGTGTGAAAGAGGAAATAGTAGGGGAGTGAAAGATAGGAATAATAGATTATTGGTGGAGAAGAGACAGACATTGAGGAGATGGAAGGAGAACTTTGAGGATTTGTTGAATGTAGAGAGTGAGAGCAGTGTGAGTATAAGTGGTTGGGGAATGGCTGGGAGAAGAAGAGATGAGAGGAGGGAGGAAGAGATCAGTAGGGCGGAAGTAGTGGAAGCGACGAAGAAGATTAAGCTGGGAAAGGCCCCAGGAATTGATGGAGTGTGTGGTGAAATGCTTGGGTATGGGGGTGAGATTGTTGTTGAGTGGATATGGAAGTTGTGTAGATTGGCTTGGGAAGAGGGAAGGGTTCCAGAGGACTGGAAATCAGGTATAATTGTTCCTTTATACAAAGGAAAAGGGGAGAGAGAATATGTGGTAACCATAGGGGTATTTGCCTTCTTAGTGTGACTGGTAAAATATATGGTAGAATACTCATTGATAGGGTTAGGCATATGACAGAGGAGCTAGTTGGAGAAGAACAAGGGGGATTTAGGAAGGGAAAAGGATGTGTAGATCAGATATTTGCTCTAAGATGTTTAGTGGAGAAGTATCTAAAGAAGGGAAAGAAAGTGTATGCTGCCTTCATGGACTTGGAAAAAGCTTATGACAGAATAGATGGGCAAGGTATGTAGAAGGTATTAAGAATATATGGAGTGGAGGGGAAATTGTTCAGTGCTGTGAAGTGTATGTACGAGGGAGCTAGGGCTACGATGCGAGTGGATGGTGACCTGAGTTCTTTGATCTCAATATGGGACTGAAACAGGGTTGTGTGATGTCTCCATGGCTGTTTAATATATACATGGATGGGGTTGTAAAGGAGGTGCAAGGTAGGGCAGTGGATGTGGGGCTGGCCCTAATGAATGAGGGTGAGATTTGGAAGCTTCCGGTGTTACTGTTTGCTGATGATACAGTACTGTTGAGTGAAGATGAATGGGAGTTGCAAGGTTTGGTGAATGAATTTGGGACAGTGTGTAGGAGGAGGAATCTGAAAGTTAATGTAAACAAAAGTAAAGTTATGGTGTTTGAGAGGAATGAAGTCACAGAGTGTGCAGTGAGGTTGGATGGTGAGGATATGGAGAATGTGAGTGCATTCAAGTACTTGGGTAGTGTGATGAGTAAGGATGGAACTTTGGGGGATGAAATGTGTGAAAGGGTACAGCAGGGAAGGAAGGTTGTTGGTACACTGAAAGCAGTGATGAGAAATAGGGAGGTGAGTATGGAAGTTAAGAAGTCGCTGCATGATAGTATTGTGATCCCTACCCTGACGTATGGAAGCGAGGCATGGA
Organism: Coenobita brevimanus; assembly: GCF_032717465.1. Lineage (NCBI taxonomy): Eukaryota > Metazoa > Arthropoda > Malacostraca > Decapoda > Coenobitidae > Coenobita > Coenobita brevimanus. The sequence goes on from NC_136972.1 coordinate 2,354,717, forward strand.
CCTTGCAAGAGGGGAACAAGTCAAGTAGTAGTGAGAGCAGTGGAAATGAGTTACTTGAGAGGAGCATGTGGAGTGACGTGGAGGGACAGGTTGACACATGAAGAAGTGACGGAACGTTGTGGGGTAGATGTGGATGTGGTTGAGAAGATTAGGAGAAATACACTGAGGTGGTTTGGACATGTGGAGAGAATGGAGAATGAAAGACTGACTAAGAGGGTTTATGTGGGTGAGGTGGAGGAAGGGAGAGGGAGGAGTAGACCGAGGATGAGGTGGAGGGATGGAGTTGAGAGGTATATGAGGGAGGGGGGGTGAGTTGGGGGGAGGGTAGTCATATGGTAGGTGACAGAGCGACTTGGAGGCATTTTGTCTGCGGCCACCCTTTGTGGGCTTAGGGCGTCGGGCTATAGATAGATAGATAGATAGATTATTATTATTATTATTATTATTATTATTATTATTATTATTATTACTACTACTACTACTACTTCTACTACTTCTACTACTACTACTACTACTACAAGTATAATTGTTGTTGTTGTTTTTGTTATTATTATTATTATGATTATTTTCATTATTATTATTATTTATTATTATTATTATTATTATTATTATTATCATTATTATTATTATATTATTATTATTAATATTATTATTATTAACATTATTATTATTATTGTTATTATTATTATTTTTTAATAGTTGTTGTTGTTGTTACTTTTATTATTATCATTATTATTATTATTATTATTATTATTATTATTATCATCATCATCATCATCATCATCATCATCATCATTATTATTATTATTATTATCATCATCATTATTTTATATACATAATTTTAGTATCACCATACTCAGATAAGGTTTAACCCGCCCCGTCCCGTTGACGTATGGGTACGTTGCAACGATTTGCATTTGCCAGTCCTGGTGACGTACTGGTACGTCGTGCAATTGCAAGGTCCCTAATTTGCACAATTTTCAATTTTCGCGCGTGATTTTTCGTATGTATACACGGGACACCTTCCTCTATTCCTCTACAAGATGCCAAGCAGGGACAATGCCTTACACCGCATAACCTCCCCCCTCCCCCCTCACGCCATTGTCTCGGCAATTCACCTGTTACCAGTGACCTGGCCAGTAAAGATATTCAGGGCCAGAGTGATTCCCCAATAGATGACAATGTGGAGGACAAGGTTTACATAGCATTAGAAGAAGAAACAGCCAGAAATAATGGTCAGGTAATGTGGCAAAAAAAGGTCAGGTATGGTGATTAGTTAGTGAGTGAAACACTGCTTATAATGCCTTTATTACTGCTTGAAAACCAATATACTCTCATACTACACATAAATTCGTACCAAGTAAATAAATAAATACCGTTTATGAATGGTGTGAAATAGTTACCCTCCCATAGAACTCGTTTTCTTTGGTGCCAGCATGTTAGAAAACCCAGTCAGGTAAGGAGGAACTCCTACCTGGATTGAGTATTTTAAACCTCAGGTGAGCGATTTCTCTATGAATTTTCGATGTTTCTCACCAAAAGTGAAGGTTTTAGCCAAAAAAAAAAAAAATCGAAAATACCTCGCCGTGGGAAGGATCCTGGTTAGACATAGATGAAGCGCTGTCAGTATTCCCGTCGAGTAAGGAGGCTCCCTAGCTCCTCTTCTTTAGCGATTTATTTTCCAAGCTACCCATTAACAACCTCTTTTTTGCCTCTTACATCTATTTAATGTCTACATAGACTGCATGAATAACACACAGGAATATATTAACGGAGCAGAATCAGATATAAACCGGTAAGGGAAAGGTGTTAGGAACCTTCCTACCCACAGCAGAATACCGGCCTGAGAGATGGGGTGCTGGGTCCCGTCACGGTGTATGTGTTGTGTTTGTAGGATGGCCTCAGAAAAGTAGTTGTTTACCGGTGGTCAACAGGTCCGCTCGGCCAGACAAAAACAACAACAACTACTACTACTACTAGCCAGATATTCCTACCACCACCACTACTACCACCACCACCAAGACCACCACTACTGCTACTACCACAACTATACCACCACCACCACCACTATCACCACCACCACCACCACCACCATCACTACTACTACTACTACTACTACCTCTCCTACTACCACTACTACTACTACCTCTACTACTGCCTCTTCTCCTCCATCTCCTCCTACTACAACTACTGCTACCTCTCCTCCTTCTACTACTACTACTACTACTACTACTTGCAGATGAGCCAGGGACCACAACACAACTACACAACCTTGACACACTCACCTGGACATACCTGTTAAGGATTACATTGTCGTGGCTGTTGCAAGACTCAGGCACACACTGGTCTCAGAAATAATGTGCTTCAGTTTAAGACAATTTGTGACAACGAATACCTGGTGTGGTGGCACTGAGGACACTGAGCAATGAGAGGAGTGACTTAGTGTTTCGCTGACTGCCATACAGGAAGGAGCTACGTAACAGTGTCGCCATCTATACTACTACTGCTGCTGCTGCTGCTACTACTACTACTACTACTACTACAAGGAGGTTACTACCCTTCATCATCATCATTATCATCATCATTACTCCCACCATCATTATCAATATCACTACTGTCACTACTACCATCTCCATTATCATCATCATCATCATAATTGCTACTACTACTACCACTACTACTACTATCTATCTATATACCTAGGCTGCTTCCCCCAAGGAAAGGGAGGTAGCCGAGACAGGACGACACACTCCCCATTTACTCATCCATTCAAACACATTCATTCACATCTTAGCCCCAAAGGGGAGAATGGACTGATCCTCACCGCACCACACCACACAAGGGTCAACTGCGCAATGCAATCAGTGACATCCGCAGCAGGGCCCGACAGCAGAGCTGGTTTACACCTGCCACATCATAACTGACTCATCCCCTTACCCGCACCTGACCTGACTAGCTGATCAGACCAAATGCGGGAGAATATCCCCTCAGGGCTGCGTCATCACTTATTCATTCACAGTTTCTCTCCATTTATTTCTGTCATGCACAGCCACTCTTCCTTGCTCAACAGACATCCCTCTAGCATCCAGTGCTCTCTTCACACTGTCCATCCATCCTATTTGTGGTCTTCCTCTCAGCCTTACACCTGTCACATCAGATCTAGTTATCTTTTTCACCAATTGCTCATTATCCATTCTTTCCATATGCCCAAACCATCGCAGCACCCTCTGCTCAACTCCACCAGCCATCTCCCGAACAACTCCAGTTCTCCTTCGCACTTCATCATTTCGCACTCGATTAATACATGTCACTCCACACATACTCCTCAGACACCTCATCTCCATTACATTCAAACTTTTCCTCTCTGCTACACCCATATTCCATGTTTCAGCCCCATATAATGCAGTCGGTACCACAACACCCTCATACAGCCTTCTCTTTACATCCATTCTAAGCGAACGACATCTAAACACTTTTTTCATTCTTCCCAGCACCTTTCCTACTTCATTTATTCTAAACTTAACTTCTGCATCTATTCTTCCATCCACAGCAACATGTGACCCTAGATATTTAAAACACCCTACCTGCTCAAGCAACTCACCATTCAAAACTATATTCATCCCCCTACCATCTACCAACCTCGTACACTTCATCACTTTACTCTTATTCTCATTTACTTTCAATTTCCTCCTTTCACACACCCTTCCAAACTCTTCTACCAACTGTCTCAATTTCTCCTCTGAATCAGCCACCAGTGCAGTATCATCTGCAAACAGCAGCTGCTTCAGATTCCACTCTCCACCATCAACATTCACCAGACTCAGACCTCCACCTAAACTCTTGCATTCACCTCCCTTACGACACCATCCATGTAAATATTAAACAACCAAGGCGACATCACACATCCCTGTCGCAGCCCCACTCTCAAAGGAAACCAATCACTCATAGCATTTCCCATTCTTACACACGCTCTACTATTTACATAAAAACTTTTCACCCCTTTTAGTAACCTACCATCAAGTCCACACAATCTTAAAACAGTCCACAAAGCCTCCCTATCAATTCTATCATACACATCCTTGCCTTTCGCTAAATACTTTTCACACACTTGTCTCACCGCAAACACCTGATCCACGCATCCCCTCCCTCTCCTAAAGCCACACTGCTCATCACCAATCACTCCCTCTGTACCCCCTCTAACTCTTATAATTAACACTCTACCATACACCTTACCTACAACACTCAACAGACTTATACCCCTAAAGCTAGTACATTCATGCTTTTCACCCTTGCCTTTATACAACGGGACCACACAAGCACTTGCCCAGTCAATTGGCACCATACCTTTCACAAAGAACACATTCAACAATCTTACTAACCAGTCAACAATACTCAATCCACCACCCTTCAGGCATTCCACAGCACAGCCATCCATACCTGCAGCTTTCCCTGTTTTCATATCCTTTACTGCCTTCTCCACTACTACTACTACAGGTAATACTCCATCATCATAATTATTATTATCTCTGTCACCACCATCATCATCACCATAATCATCATCACCACCACCAATACTATTATCACCACTACTACCACTACTGCTCATCACTACCATCATCATTAGCAATATTACAACCATCACTACCACCACCATCACCATTATCATCATCACCACCACCACCACCACCAGCACTACTACTACTACTACTACAACTACTACCCATTAATACCACTATCACTACTATCATCATTATTATCATTGCCACTATCACTGCCACCAGCACCATTATCATTGTCACAATCATACTACTACTACCTCATCATCACCATCACCATTACTTACAGGTATAAATAATTCTTTAAAATATGCTAGGTGGCCTGAGAGGAATTTAATAAGATAAACATATTTTTAGAGCTGGCGAAGGTTGATAATATCCTTAAATCCTTCAATAAAATTATTAGATTAGATTAGGTGAGGTGAGGTGAGGTGAGGTGAGGTGAGGTGAGGTGAGGTTAGGTGAGGTTAGGTGAGGTGAGGTTAGGTGAGGTGAGGAGAGGTTAGGTGAGGTGAAGTGAGGTTAGGTTGGGTGAGGTGAGGTGAGGTGAGGTGAGATGAAGTGAGGTGAGGAGAGGTTAGGTTCGGTTAAATTAGTTTAGGTGGGATGAGGATACGTGAGGTTAGAATTGATTGCCATTTGATTTATTATAGATTATTTTGTTTAGATTGATTATATTAGGCTGTTTTGAGCTGATTAATAAGATTAGATTGATTACATTGATTTGACTGACTAGGTTGATTGGAGTATATTGTTTTGATTGATAGGAACAGATTGCTTAGACTTACAAGAATCCATTGTACTGAATTCAACGGTAGATGAAACCTTAAATAGTTTCTCCAGTTCAGTGCGTGTATCTTTATATCTTCCTCCCTCCAGATATTTTCCCTCATCTTCGGAGAGATTTCTCGAGCTGGAGCGATTAGAGATAAGCCCCTATTGACGTCGGTCAAGGATGCACCCTAACACCCTCTCCTAAGCGATCTCTTTTGCATTTTACACATTGCCATCCTCTTCTGTGTTACTTAAATCTTTCCAACATTCCATACTCTGCAGAACTAACGTTCAAAATGATGTTAGCCAACCATATCCAAAAAATAAATCGCTAAAGAAAAGGTGTTAGGGAGCTTCCTTGACCGACGAGATTAAGAGTCCTGGGGTTTCGAAGCATGGATGTCGAATCACTGACAACAGAGGGGTGCAGAGGGATAAGTGGTGTAGAAGGGTGGTGTGGTAAGGTGTGGTGTGTTGTGGTCTGCTTTGTGGTGTCGTGTGGTGTAGTGTGGTGTAGTGTAGTGTAGTGTAGTGTAGTGTAGTATAGTGTAGTGTGTAGTGTAGTGTAGTGTACTGTAGTGTAGTGTAGTGTAATGTAGTGTAGTGTAGTGTAGTGTGGTGTGGTGTGGTGTGGTGTGGTGTGGTGTGGTGTAGGGGAGGAGAAGGGTTTGGATATACTGTAGAGGGATGAAGGATGGGAGAGGGCAAGAAAATTACAGTACTTTCATTGATGTAGCATATTTAATCAACCAGTATAAAAATCCTGGACTAGATTATTGGGCAAGTACAAAGAAACAGCTCCTCAACTTTTACATTTATCTTGGTTCACCGAGACAAGGAATATGAGAAATAGTGCAACGGTTGGCTCTTTCCCCCATGCTCTTAGTCTCCATTTCGACCAATGTTTCCCCACTCACCTATTTCCACCCTTTGAACTATTTTCCACCATGGACCTACTTTTCTCTACGTGGACATGTTGCCCCTCCTGACATTGAGAGGACTGCCCCTCCGCCTAAGGGCCCTTGCATGCAGCATGTGTTAGGAACGTAATGCTGTATGATAATGTGACTTGGGCTCAGGAAGAGGATATTCGTAGGCTACAACGTACAGAGATGATAACGATTAAATGGATGACAGGAATGGGAGGATTAGGACTGCGAATAAAGGATTGAGAGGAAGGGTTGAAGTTGAATATATTAATGATGAGAAGGGATAGACTGAGATGGTTTGGGCATGTGAAGATGATAGAAGATGGCATTTGATGTGGAAGGTAAGAGATGTGAACGTTGAGGATAGGGCTGCGAGAGGGAGACGAAGAAAAAAAAAAACTGACATGGGGTCATAGAGTGTGACCTCAGGGATAAGGGACTGAATTGAGACTGCCAGAGACCGAGAAGTGTGAAGAGCTATAATTAAGGAACCAAAACCGAGGCATGAAAAAGTGTTGGAATAGTTATATGCAAGTCGAAACGAAACGGTCTTATTTCCCCTCAAATGACTAAAGTTCTCCATGGACTTTTTTTTTTCTTCTTTGAGCTATTATTCCCGCATGGACTTAATTTCTCGCCATGGGAACGCCCTAGTCTCCACATGGACCTATTTTATCACATGGACCGACATTGTACACGAATCCTTTGAACCCACTTTGGCCCATTCCCCCATAGACGTAGTTTCACACATGGACCCATTTCAGCTATGGACCTATTTACTCCATAGACCTACTCCCCAGTGGACCTGTTTTCTCCCATGCACCCACCCATCAACCCACCAGACCACCAACCCATATCCCTACTCATACATCCATGTATACTAAGCCCCTCTGTTGACGTCCTCTGGGAAGACATACATCCACCTACCCACCCAGGAACCCAACCCACCCACTCAAAAGGTCCATCCACTCCAACCACCGCACCCGCATAAACTAACCCGCCCAACTCTTCACGATCATCCACCCAACACATCCCAGCCAAACGTTAGCTCATTCCATGCCTACACACCATACCACGCTCTTTCCACTTCGCCCACTCTACCTAATTTCCCCTCCTCATTCATACTCCACCCCACCCCCCAAAAAAAATTAAATTAATAATAGTAATAATAATAATGATAATAATAATAATAATAATAATAATAATAATAATAATAATACAATGCGGAAATACGTCACACACATACACACACACACACACACAAACTCACTTCTTCCTCACCTCCCTCCTTCGTCCTTCACACACACACACACACACACACTTTTCTTTCACCCCCAGCATGGAAGTGTTATCGATGTCCTCTGAGGTGGTGGGTGAGGGCCTCATAGTCCGGGCCTCCACCACCACACCGCATAACGATGACCAGGTGGGCAAATTCTGTAGTCCATAAAATAACTATATTCCCTTCACTCTAACCTGGCCCAAGAATGCCGTCCCTTCATCTTGAATTCTGGGTTGTAACACTAGACTAACATCATTATAGGATGCTACTCACAAAGAAATGCTATGGAAAGGGTGTAGTGCTAGTGGTGTCTTTTTCTGTCACTGAGCCAGGTGAAATATGCTGCAAAAAAGACAATTTGGGCCAAAACTAATTAACTGGCTTCGTGAGTATCTTAACACTTCTTCCTTAGCGATTTAACTTGCATGTAACTAAGGCCCGTATTCTCGTCTGTTATAGAAGCTCCCTAAAACCTTTTCCTAAGCGATTTATATTGCTTGTTACACCTTACTGTCCTACGCTGTGTTATTTTAATACATTCAGTATCGCCATACTCTGCTTAAATAACGTAATATTAACGAGCAATATCCAAAAATAAATCACTAAGGAAGAGGTGCTGGGGAGCCACGTTACCCGAAGAGAATATGACCATAAGGCTCGTATTCTCGTCGGTTAAGGAAGCTCCCTAACTCCTCATCCTAAGCGATTTATTTTGCTTATTATATCTTACCGTCCTGATCTATGTTACTTTTATCATTCTAATATCACCATACTCTGCATAAATAACGTACAAAACGATACTAGCCAGCCGTAACCCAAAATAAATCCCTGTGGAAAAAGTGTTAGGGAGATTCCTTAACTGCCAAGAATGCGACCATTAAACTGGTATTCTCATCGGTTAAGGAAGCTCCCTAACACCTCTTCCTAAGCGATTTATATTGGTTATTACCCCTTACTGTCATCTTGTCTGTCATTTAAATATTTGCAGTACCAATATATTAACATAAATAACATACTCATTGGCATTAGTCAATCGTACCCCAAAAATGAATCGCTAAGGAAGAGGTGTTAGGGAGCTTGCTTAGCAATTTAGTTTTGGATCTGGCTGGTTAATATCCTTTTGTTCGTAATTTACGCAGAGTATGTCGATATTGGGAAGGATTGATGTAACAGAGAAGAGGACAGTAAGGAGTAATAAAGAAAATAAATTGCTTAAGAAAAGTATTAGTGTGCTTCCTTAAGAGACTAGAATACGGAGCTTGGTTACATGCATGTTAAATCGCTAAGAAAGAGGTGTAATGAGCAAACTAAATCACTTAAGAAGGGGTGTTAAGTAGCTTCTTTAACTGACGTGAATACTGGCCTTATTTACATGCAATGTTAAATAGCTAAGGAAGAGGTGTAATAAGCCAAATATATCGCTTAGGAATGGGTGCTAAGGAGCATGCTGACGACAACATGGGGTTAGTGTTGAAGCTGATGGAAACCCAGTAACGTCAAATGAAAGTAGACTTTGAAGGCTTGGAAATAGGCTTAGTTATTCCCATCACAGCTAGCCTAAAGGTTTCTCACAAGATGCAAATCTATCTATCTATCTATCTCTCTATCTATCTATCTATATAATAATCGGAGCCGTGTTATAAAGGCGTCACACCACTACTACTACTACTGCTACTACTACAGCTAACTAGGACTGCTACTACTACTACTGCTGCTGCTGCTGCTGCTGCTGCTGCTACTACTACTACTACTACTACTACTACTACTACTACTACCACTTCATCTTCTTTGTTTCTACTACTACTACTACTACAACTACCACTACTACTACTACTACTACTTCATCTTCTTTGCGTCTTTTACTACTGTACTACTGTACTACTACTACTACTACAAAAAACTACTACTACTACAAAAAACTACTATTACTACTACTACTACTACTACTACTACTACTACTACTATTACTATTACTATTACTACTACTACTACTACTACTACTACTTCTTAAAACTACTACTACTACTACTACTCTCTGTCAGACAATTTCACCCAACTCAGGAGAGCCTCTTTCAAGCGAAAGTTGTTTGTGAAGACCATATACGGTATCTAAACCCACCAGATCGAAGCGTCCTTCCAAATCTTAATAAAAAATATACTGCAGTTGTTTCTCATTAGTTTTGCCTTGATTTTTGACCCACTGCGACATATTCTGTGCATCTCAGTATTACAATAAGACATCAGTACGGTTTTTCAATGTTTCGTATTCTCATCGGTAACACTTCTTAAATGATTTATTTTGCTTATTACATCTTACTGATCTCTTCTGTGTTTTATAAGTTCTTCCAGTATCGGCTTAGTCTCCATAAATAACGCATACAATGATATTGACCTCTCCTTTCACGGATCCACCTGGTGAACAAGCCTACATCTTTTCTATCCTTAATGACCTAGAGCAGCTTGTACAGCACCCTACCCGTATCCCTGACCGCCTTGGAGAGAGCTTCAACATACTTGACCTCTTCCTCACAACTAATCCTTCTGCTTACACTGTTAATCTTTTCTCTCCGTTGGGCTCCTCCGATCACAACCTTATTACCTTAACCTGTCCTATCACTCCGGTACGGCCTGTGGACCCTCCAGGGAAACGTCGTCTGTGGCATTTTGGAGCCGCGGACTGGGAGGCCTCAGGCAGTACTTCTTTGATTTTCCCTGGAATGATTATTGCTTCCATGGCCGTGAGCCATCTGAGTGTGCCTTGCGCATTACGGAGGTTATTCTCTCGGGCATGGAAGCATACATTCCTTTCTCATATCCTTTGACTAATGCAAGAAAGCCTTGGTTTAATCACGCTTGTTCTAATGCTGTCCGCAACAAGGAGAGGGCCTACAAAAGGTACCGGAGCCAACCCACCCCTGAATCACATCATCTTTACGTTTCTGCCCGGAATCGTGCTAAGTCTGTTCTTCGCTCTACTAAAAATAATTTCATCCATACTAAATGCTCTCAACTCTCCGACTCGAATTCTTCCCGCTCCTTCTGGCATCTTGCCAAGAATCTTTCTAACAACTTTACCTCATCATCCTTCCCTCCTCTTTTCTACTCTGATGGTTTTGTAGCTATTTCTTCTACTGATAAAGCAGATCTCTTCGCTCAGACTTTCTCCTCCAATTCTACCTTAGACGATTCTGGTGCTGTTCCTCCATCACTTCCCCCCTCTGACTTCCTCATGGCTGACATTAAAATTTCTTCAGTTGATGTATTTTCTGCCATCACTGGCCTCAGTACTAACAAGGCATATGGGCCTGATGGGGTCCCTCCTGTTGTTCTCAAGAACTGTGCTTCTGTGCTTACACCCTGCCTAGGCAAACTCTTTCGCCTTTGTCTGTCAACTTGTACCTTTCCTTCTTGCTGGAAGTTTGCTCTCATTCAGCCAGTCCCAAAGAAGGGTGACCACTCCCAACCCTCCAACTATCGTCCAATTGCTTTAACGTCCTGTATTTCAAAAGTTTTCGAGTCTTAATAGAAAAATTTTAAGGCATCTTTCCTATCACAACCTTCTTTCCGATCGTCAGTATGGGTTCCGTCAGGGACGCTCCACTGGCGATCTTCTCACCTACCTTTCAGACTCCTGGTCATCCTCCTTTCGGGACTTTGGTGAAAGCTTTGCCATTGCACTTGACATCTCAAAGGCTTTCGATCGAGTCTGGCATAAATCTTTAATTTCCAAACTGCCCTCCTACGGTTTCTATCCTTCTATCTGTGCCTTCATCGCTAGCTTCCTTTCTGGTCGTTCTATAGCCGCTGTTGTAGACGGCCATCGTTCTTCTCCTAGATCTATCAACAGTGGTGTTCCTCAGGGCTCTGTCCTATCACCAACTCTCTTCCTTTTATTCATCAATGATCTTCTAAGCTGTACATCTAACCCTATCCACTCATACGCTGATGACTCCACCCTTCACCTTTCCATTCGGTTCCCGCAACGTCCATCTCAACAGTTACTTCAACAAGCAAGGGATGAGGCTGTGGCACACCTAATGTCTGACTTGGCTCGTATCTCTGACTGGGGTAAAAATAATATGGTTGTCTTTAATTCATCTAAGACTCAGTTCTTACACCTATCAACCCGACAAAATCTTCCACAGGTATACCCACTAATGTTTAATAATATTCAACTTAATCCTGCATCATCCTTGAACATGCTTGGGGTTTCATTTACTCGGGACTTATCTTGGAAAGATCATATTACATCTCTTGTAAAATCTGCATCCAAGAGATTGGGTGTGCTAGGCCGACTCCGCTCTTTCTTTACCCCTGCGCAATTGTTGACTCTGTACAGGGGTTTTATCCGCCCCTGTGTGGAGTACAACTCTCATGTGTGGGGAGGCTCCCCACATACAGCTCTTCTCAATAGCGTGGAGTCAAAGGCTTTTCGTCTCATTAACTCTCCTCCTCTTACTGACTCCCTTCAATCTCTGTCTCTTCGCCGCACTGTTGCATCTTTATCTCTTTTCTATCGCTACTTTAATGGTCACTGCTCCTCTGAACTGTCTGCTTGCATTCCTCCACCTCTACGACGGGCGCGTAGCACCCGTCTGGCAGCAAACTCTCATCATTTTTCTGTCCAACTCTCTAATGCAAGAGTTAACCGTTATCCCCAGTCATTCATTTATGCAACAGGTCAGCTCTGGAACTGTCTCCCCCTGTCTGTATTTCCTGCTGCCTATGATCTCCAGTCTTTCAAACGCAGTGTGTCCAGGCATCTCAAAATGATCGGATCTTGAATTTGGCTCTATATTGTATTTTGTTTTTCTCTTGGAGGGAACTGTTACTGCGGGCTCATGGCCTTTGGTTCCTTCTTCCTCGCATTTAAAAAAAAAAAAAAAACATAGCCAAAAAATAAATAGCTAAGGAAGAAGTGCTGGGGAACTTCCTTAACCAACGAGAATACCATCCTTAGGTTCGAATTCTCGTCGAATAAGGAAACTCCCTAACACTTCTTCCTCAGTGATTTAATTTAGAATATGATCGATTATTATCTTTTTGTACGATATTTTTGCAGAGTATGGCGATAAGGGAAGAATTTATGGAACACAGAAGGGAACAGTAAGATGAAATTGACAAATTAAATCACAAAAAGGTGTTGGGGAACTTCCTTGACCATCGAGAATACCAGTCTTAGTGTCCAAGTATTAAAGGACCACTTCTGTTACGTGAAAGCAAACCAACATTAATTTTTCATATCTATTTATCATCTTCTAAAAACTATCAACACTGATTTTGCAGAGGCGTGAAACAAGACTGGATTTAATTGCCCTTCCATGCAACAAGCCATCAGAAGCAACCAAGAATAAGGAAGACCAGAGCAGAGGTCAGATTGTTGACGGTGAGAGCAGACGAAGTTACGGTAAGGATAAAAACAGTCCCTTATCCGTAATGTGATGCTTAGTGATATTAATGAGTGGTGTGGATGTGTAGATTTTCAGTGAGTGTTTGGATCATGGTGAGGTAATTGGGAAATGTGGATTGCTGGTAGATGATCCATTGCCACAAGTAGAAATGCTGGGTTGGAGACACAAGGCAGAATTTGAGTGCTTTATTTCCTCTAACGTTTCGAGATGAAGATGGGTTCTGTGTAGGCCGAAACTTTAGAGAAAAAGTATTCAAGTTCTAACCTGTGTCTCTCTCCCTACCAATATTTTCTCTTGTGGAAGATCCACAGCGAGAAGTGGAAATGCTGGGTGAAAGAGAGATACAGGTTAGCGTTTGAAGTCTTTATTTCCTTTAACGTTTCGGGCTACACAGCAACCATCTTCAGAGAGTCAAAGCAATTTTTTTTTTTAATAACAGAACCGAGGAAAGAATAACAAATGAATAAAAAAGAAAATAATCCATACACCAGATTACTGGTGTCCTCTGTTCATAAAATATCTGTAACAGTTAGACTTGAACAACTATGGGTTGAAATTTGGAGGGAAACAACTCTGGGGAAGCGAGTTCCAGAGAGATGCAGTTCGGGGAATGAGAGAATTCTGATAGGCAGAAGTTCTGCAATATGGCTGAGTGACATTCCAGTCATGAGCACTACTAGATGCCCATGTAGCACGAGGGAAGGCATGGAGAGGTGGCACCATGGACGCAACTTCGTCTGAGCATTTGCCATAAAAATATCTGTAAAATAATGCAAGGGAGGCAACATTCCTTCTTACTTGTAGGGGAGGCAGTTTATTTGTAATGGCAGGGTTGCTGATAATTCAAACAGCTTTGTTCTGAATTTTGTTTAGTTGTTTTAACCTGCGGCGTCCCGTTGACGTTCTTTTACGTCCACACGTTTTGTCACTGCCAATCCCATCAACGTACATAAACGCGAAAAAATTGCAAGGTCCCTAATTTGCACAATTTTCAATTTTCGCGAGTCATTTTTGGTACGTATACACGTGACACCTTCCTCAACAAGAAGCCAGGCAGGGACAATGCCTTACCCAGCATGACCTCCTCCCCTCCCCCTGCATGCCATTGTCTCAGCAATTCACCTGTTATCAGTGACCTGGCCAGTATAGCCATGTCATGCCATGGTACGAAATTCAGGGCCAGAGTGATTCCCCAATCAATGACAATGTGGAGGACAAACTTTACATAGCATAAGAGGAAGAAACAGTTAGAAATGATGATCAGGTAATGTGGCAAAAAAAGGTCAGGTATTAGTGAGTGAAACAATGCTTATAATGCCTATATTACTGCTTGAAAATCAATATACTCTTTTACTACATATAAATTCGTAACAGTAAATAAATAAATACCGTTTATGAGTGGTGTGAAATAGTTATCCTCCCATAGAACTCGTTTTCTTTGGTGCCAGCCTGATAGAAAACCCAGTAAGGTAAGGAGGCACTCCTACCTGTAATGAGTATTTTAAACCTCAGGTGAGCGATTTCTCTATGAATTTTCAATGTTTCTCACCAAAAGCGAAGGTTTGAGCCAAAAAAATATTTTTCCTAAAATGGTCGGGATTGGGGGGAGTCAGTGGTGGAAAAGTGGTCGGGATGGGGCGGATTAATGCAACCTCTCCACATCCATTCCACAAGGGTGAGCAATATTCAAGCTGAGAGCACACATGACTCATATAAATTATAGCTAACTGCTCATCAGTGAAGAAGTTACGGACTCTGTACATTAATCCAAGTTTTTTTTAGGCGATTTTAGCAAGTGATCTAACATCAGAGGTCCAGCTGAGGACATTGTTAAGTGAGATGCCAAGAATTTCAATACTTTTGAAGATGGGAATATTAGTAGCACTGAAGGTAATGTACGAATCTGACAATATCTGTCGATTAGTAAATTGTATATATTTAGTTTTACTAGCATTAAATGAGACAAGGTTGTTTTGTCCCCATTCACTGATCGTAAATAGGTCTTGATTGATGGAGATGGCTGTACTGAGTTGAGAGGTAGAGATATCAGACATTGTAAATGGGTGTCTGATTGTGAATGAACTATGTAGTGTTGAGTCATCTGCTTATGAGTGGATGGGATTGTGGGTGACAGATAAGAGATCATTAACGTGAACCAGGAATAGGGTTGGCACCAGAACTGATCCCTGTGGCACACCGGCGTTAACTGGGTGATAATTGGATTATACATCATCTACTTTTACTGTTATTTTCCTATCACTAAGATATGAAGAAATCAAAGGAACAAAAGACGTTAGTCCAAAGCATGGGAGTTTGGACAGCAGGGAACGGTGCCATACTTTGTTGAAAGCTTTAGAAATATCAAGGGCTACTGCATGAGTTTCTTCATGTAGATCAATTGATTGATGGATGGTATGAGTTAGGAGATTGAGTATGTCAATGGTGGATCTTTCGTGGCAAAAACTATATTGTCTATCACTAATTAAGTTGTAGGAATCAAGATGTTTAACAATGTGCTTATTAATTAAAGTTTCAAATACCTTACCAAGAGAAGATGTGACAGCTATTGGTCTGTAATCAGAGGGGTCAGAGGAACTTCCTTTCTTCGGAATTGGATGGATATAGACTTCTTTCCATGAGTTTGGGAATGAAGAATTACATATGCATAGTCTGAATAATTTAGCTAGAACAGAGGCAAGTTCAGGGGAACACTTTTTCAAAACAATTGGCGGAATTCCATCTGGGCCTGTAGCTTTGTTGGAAGGCAAATTGCCTAGGATGGATTTTACGTATCATGTTTGCATTTTAAGTGGGAAAATTCGGAAGAGTCAAGGTCTAGTACTGGGACATTCAGACTGGTATCGTCTATAGCAGAGTTTCTGGCAAATGTACTGGCAAAAATATCCGCTTTCCCATGTGGGTCATTTGTAATGTTGCCCACTACAGATTTTAGTGAGGGAATGGAAGATGATTTGTTAGAGTTATTATTGAAAGAATTAAGAGTTGACCAGAATATTCTAGTAATTTTGATGTTTGGTTTTGAAGAAAGTTTGATTTCGCTAGATTTATTACAGCTTTTGCATGATTTCTAGCAATTTTAAATTGAGGGAGTGACTCAGGTGTTTCTTATTTTAACCCAAGGCGTCCCGTCGACGTATGGATACGTTGCAACATTTTGCATTTGCCAATCCCGACAACGTACTGGTACGTCACGCAATTGCAAGGTTCATAATTGGCACAATTTTCAATTTGTGCTCATCATTTTTCGTACGTATATACAGGACACCTTCCTCTATTCCTCTACAAGATGCCAAGCAGGGACAATGCCTCACACCGCATAACCTCCCCCCCCCCTGCATGCCATTGTCTTGGCAATTCACCTGTTACCAGTGACCTGGCCAATAAAGACATCCAGGGCCAGAGTGATTCCCCAATCGATGACATTGTGGAGGACAAAGTTTACATAGCATTAGAGGAAGAAACAGTCAGAAATGATGATCAGGTAATGTGGCAAAAAAAGGTCAGGCATGGTGATGAGTTAGTGAGTGACACAATCCTTATAATGCCTATATTACTGTTTGAAAACCAATATACTCTCGTACTACATATAAATTCGTACCAAGTAAATAAATAAATACCATTTATGAGTGGTGTGAAATAGTTACCCTCCCATAGAACTCGTTTTCTTTGGTGCCAGCCTGTTAGAAAACCCAGTAAGGTAAGGAGGTACTGCTACCTGGATTGAGTATTTTAAACCTCAGGTGTGCGATTTCTCTATGAATTTTCGATATTTCTCACCAAGAGCATAGGTTTTAGCCGAAATTTTTTTTTTTTTAAATACCTCGGGATTGAGGGGTGTCGGAGGTGTGAAATAGCTCAGGACATGACGGGTTAAGTAAGTGTTGTATGCTAATGACTTTTGGGCTGTTGCTCTGCCACAGTTGCCATCAAACCATTTTGGAGAGTTCGATCTATTAGTGAACTGTTGACTTGGTATGAATAAATCCATACCAGCTAGTATTAAGTCACAAATGTGGGACTGGGTAGAATTGGGATCGCTAGAGAAGAAAGACTGCCGTGGAATGTCAGCTAGAGCATTCTAAATCCATCCCAGTTTGCCCTATCAAAGTGCCATTGGGTCACTCTGACAGATTCAGAATGGGGAGGTGTGAGGGAGTTAACTTGGCTCAATCGGTAGAGAGGTGGCCTGCAGTCCCACCGGACCCAGGTTCGAATCCCGGCTTGGGCGGGGAACAGTTTAAGGATTTGAATTTCATTAAATCAGGCTTTACTGATCTACAAGAAGACCCGCCGACATGTCGTAAAAATACCCCCGCTAATAATAATACACCAGTCCTGTATGAGACAGCCCTAGCATGTACAGTGGGGCACCAATTTTCGCGCCTAATTGGGTCCAAAAATAATGCGCGAAAGTGGAATTAGCGAAAGTTGGGGCATTGTCTTTATGGCAAAAAGGCTAATTGGTTCCCGGTTATCCTAAAGTAACATCAGATTTTCATTTTCACTTGCAATACAGTACATCAAATCACTATTGTACATTGCATTGTGAGATACAAACCATAAAAACTGTACAGTACACATTATATGAGGAGAAACATACCACAGAGACCAGGTTGAGGTGTTTAATGGATGTTGGGGGTAAGTATTCGAGGCGCATGGCGGGCTTATTTAGCCACGCCAGACGTATTGGCGCCACCTCTTGCTGCCTCGCTACCACTCTCTCTCTCTGCCTCCTCAGATGCAACTTGATGCAACACTCTCCCCCCACACCACCAGGCCCTTTCCCCACACTACCAGGTATAGTAGAGGCCATTGAACTGTGAGAATCCAACACAATGGAGCTAGCACGCTCGTACACAATGGCGGGAATGGGTGGACAGAGTGTTGACATGACGTCATTCAAGATGGCGGTGGGTTGTGGGCAGGCGGTGCAGGAAATTCAAAGTTCAAAATATTGTCCCAAACCCAAAATTTGTGTGCGAAAATCGATTTTTCTCAAGTGAAAGTGGAAGTTAGGGAATATTTGGTGCATGTTGCGAAAGTGGATTCCGCGAATCCTGCTGTAGCGAAAGTTGGTGCACTACTGTATTCAATATGGACGGTGGGTGTTAGCGCCGAAGTGGTGACATGTAGAGGTGTATGGTATGTAGGAGGACTGCTGGGCCTTGATAGCAGGCTGTGAAGCCTATGCCCAATGTCGGACACATAAAAAAAAAAAAAAACTAATGAGGGTTTGATGAGATTGTGGTTAGAGGATCCAAGTGGTGACAGTACCTCTACCCTGTATTGATCTGGATTATTTGTCAAGAATAAATCCAAGAGATGGGCATTATGGTCAGGATTATCAGATAATCTGGTTGGATGCTTTACCAGCTGGGTGAGACTAAACGATTCTGCAAACAACTCGCACTCTAGACCAGCGATGTCAGTCCTGGCAGAATGCAATAACCATTCAACATTATGTATGTTAAAATCACCCAAAATGGTAATTTTGGTGCTAAGGGCAAGGTTAAGGTTACTCAACTGTGTGGATATGGAATCAAATACACTGGGTTCTGAAGAAGCATTGGGGAAGCAATAAACTACACAAATATATTTGGTAATATTTTGACAATTTAGTTCATACAATGAGTAATCAAAACTGGATGAAGTGAAGTTTAAAACAGTGTCAACTGCATATTGGGATTTGATATAACAACAGGTGCCGCCCTTGTTATGGAAGTTTGTAAGGAGATGGTAACCGAGAAAACAAAATGGAGATATATATATATATATATATATATATATATATATATATATATATATATATATATATATATATATATATATATATATATATATATATATATATATATATATATATATATATATATATATTTTTTTAAATAACAGAACGGAGGAGGGAAAAACAAATGAGTAAAAAAAATAATCCATACACCAGATTACTGGTGTCCTCTGTTCACAAAATATCTGTAACAGTTAGACTTGAACAGTTGTGAGTTGAAATTTGGAGGGAAACAACGCTGGGGAAGCAAGTTCCAGAGAGATGCAGTAAGGGGATCGTCGTCTGGACATCGTAACTGTGGAACTTCCTCAGTTTCAGCAAATCCTTGACCTGGGCAGAATTGATAGTCTTTACCAAGAGATCTCCACTTGCAAGTTTTTTAACTTGTTCCACCTCACCTACACACCCATCAATCACCTTCTTGATGATGAAGGGATTGAGGCTGGACAGGGGAGTAGAACCAACACTATGCATGAGGACGAATAAGGCATTATGTACACTGATGTCTAGTGCTCGGGTCCGGGGCCGTTCAGTCGGGGGACAGTCCGTCCGTTGGTCAGTCAAGGGTCGGTCAGGACTACCTCCTCCCCTGAAGGGAGGGGAGGCAGTAGGGGCGTCCGCCATAGAATCCACTCCCCCCTAGCGGGGGATGTGGGAAGGAGGTGAGAAACAAACAAGGGACAAAATACCCGGGGCAAAACACCTAAGGCTAAGATTGCCCTCTGAAACCACTCCAGGGAGGCCTGACCGTGTTGCTTCATGCCTCAGAGCGATCAGTGGGGGGAACCCTCTGTGGGCGAGTAAGCAAAGGTAATCATAGTTAATAGATATAGAAACCTACTATATCTCTATCAAGGGTAGAGAGGAATATTAGAACTAGCTAATCTAACCTTTATTGGTGGTATGTACAAAACTAATGCCAGTGAGGCAGCCCTGAAAACTAGAGGAGAGCCAGAAAAACACGTCCAAACTCTCTGCAACCATGCATTGGTGGTTGGTGCTGTCCCATGCCTTTTTATATGCATCACAGACAGTATTCGGGAATCGGCTAAAACTTTAACTGATTATACTGTCATCGATTCTCTAGGATCTTCAAAGAATACAAAAGATACGTTTGCACTGAACATACATGGAGAAGTGACTTACGATGTTGAAATTTTTTGTAATAGGGCATACAGGAACTTTAATCATAACGAAGCCAAACTAATTAAGAATTCGAACAGTTTTATTACCCGTGTTGGTTACATGCCTACGTGTCTGTAAGCAGGACTCGATGACAAATTTTCCGCTTCCATAATGACAATCTTCAATATTCTTACTTCAGTCAACTCTAAATCACGACTGCATAGTTCAAAAAGGGAAATCTATTAACTTCGGCAGGTAAAACTCTAGATCAGAATATGAAGAAAGACATGCGCGACCATTAATCTCCACTAAAATTTCGCGGTTATACATCTTTGTTGGGGGTGGTAGAGCTGGTCCATATGTATAACAATCATATTCACATCAGAACTTGACTCAGTGCTATCAATAACACAATCATGTTCACATTATGAACACCAACTAAGACTAGACTTAAATATAGAACTTAATGGTTAAATTATGAACTGTACAGACTATATTTATAATATCACCAAAGATTACACTTACAGTACTAGCTTATACTAATACTCAGGGGTGCAGTTCTGCCGGAGCTCGCCGGAGCGCCACCCCAGCACCTCTGGAAATGGGTGGTGTGGTGGGGAAAGCAAAGGGGGAAAGAGAGAGGATAGAACAATGGCTTCTGGGTGGTGGTGGACGGCAGTAGGAAAATACTAGTATTGCATGATTTGCATCACTATTTAGTGTGTATGTTTACCTAATCGTTTCAGAGTGTGTGTGTGTACATGTATGTGTGTGTTTGCCTGTGTGAGAGTGTAAGTGTACATGAATGCTTCCTGTCCATTTTTTGCGAGATGATAATGTCACACGTGCATGTCGACAGGGTTACCACAAAGACAATACCATTCGATTCATTCTCAAGTCGCTTAGGAGATCGTTCTTTAGGAAATAAATATCTCTAATCACTAGAATACTGCCAGAATCAATAGACCATCACTCATAATGGCTCAAAATTACCAATGTTTATATCAAAATAATAGAGCTTTAGACCTAGCAGAAGTGTAGCTAATTTGACCATTCTTTCCATCTGACGGCAAAAACTAGCTGCTAACTAGATAGCTTTGTCATTTATAAATTTTAAGCGACCTCCAAGAGGTTTTGGACAATTTTTAGATTCACACAACCAGAGAATCTTACAAAAATAAGTTTACCAAATAACTTCTGGGCCAGTATAGACCATTTTTTATTCTATGCACTTTACTCGCAAATGAATAATAATGGAAATACAGAAATACGGTAGCAGTCCATTAAGGTTGAAGAAAGTCATGTGTTGTATGACGTAATAACAGCGTTGCCATTCTTGAATTTTAGTTAAAACCGTTGCTCATCACTCCCGAAGACCAACCGAATTTATTGTAGTGATGTGGCACATTAGGTAATCACGTGACTTAATCAACCAATGACAGCCTAGGAGGCAAGGGCCTAGGACCGTGGGCTTTGATATGAAAGTCGGTCCGCAATGTCGTCTTGTGAAGGGTGCTTGTGGTCATACTGGCGATTTATTAAGACTTGTATGGACGAAGATCAGGCAGCAATTGACTTTTTGAGACGACATAACGTGCTTCCGCAATCTGTTAAGTGCCCTCAGTGTGACAGTAATTGTTATTACCAGGCGGATCAACATTTTGGTATTGCGGAAAGTGGAAAAAAAATCGAAAAACCAAGCATCGAGTGCAGTGCTCTTTTTCTGTTTCGGATTTTAGTGGCAGCTTTCTGGCAGGCATGCACATAAAGCCATCAGAATTACTATTGTTTGTTAACCATTGGCTTGAAAAACAGTGGAATCATAACACAGTTCTGGAAAATTTAAATTGGTCTACAGTGACCAGTGTAGACTGGCGGAGTTTTTGCTCTGAAGTGACCTTATCTTGAATGGACTCTCAGGAGGCGATTGGTGGACCTGATGTTAAGGTGGAGATTGATGAAAGTTTGTTTGTCAGGAGTAAATACAACCGTGGAAGGCAGCTCAAGCAACTCTGGGTTTTTGCCGGAATTGAGCAGGACTCTAAGAAGAAAATCATAGTGCCCCTTATTGATAAGGACCGAAGTGCAGAAACATTAGTGCCCATCATCAAGCGTTACATTCCTCCTGGCAGCATCATTTATAGTGATGGATGGCAGGCTTACTCAAAACTCAGTGATGAGGGTTACAAGCATTTTGTGATAAATCATAAGGAAAATTTCGTGGACAAAGTAGACCCTGACATTTATACCTAGAACACTGAGAGACTGTGGCTTGATTTAACCCTAGATAGGTAATGTGGGGTCTCAGAGACCCCAGTCCCCGAAATTTAATTTTAAAAAATATGAGCATAAGGTCTACAGATCTGTCCGTCTCATTACCTTCCTGCCTAGTGATGCTCTTCATGGGGATGACGGGGTCATAGCTGTACCTGGCTCTAATTTTGCTCTATAGAGCCACTGGGATATGTTAGACCCCAGATTACTTATAATGTAACTCAGTTGAGCCCTCTTGTGATTTTTTTATTTCAGTTTGCTGTCTTTCTCCTTTTGTATACAGAAGGTCCCAACATCGGTCTACTGCAGACCACCCAAGGAATCATGATATTACTTTTTAATTTTGCAAGATTTAATTTTAAAATTTGTATACCTAAAATTTAACCATTTTTGTATAAACTTTAAAAAAATATATATTTTTTCGATTAAACTTTATTTTTTCTGGCCCTATTTACAGATAATGGGTTGAATTATTTGTGTATTGAAGCATTTTGAAATATCTCAAACGGAAGTATTTATTTTTTTATTTTTTTCCCGTGGGGTCTGTCAGACCCCACGTTACCTAATATAGTAACAAAATCAAGATTACCTTACAAGGGTTAAAACTGTGGACAAGGCGGCCAGGATTGCGTACTCCTTATTATAGGCAGTACTTCGCTCGTTACCTCTTTCTCAACAAGCACCTTAAGGATCGCCACCATCAATTCTTCAAGGAAGCAGCATTCCTCTACCCTCCAGAAGCCAAAGCCGGAAACCCAGCCATAGCTCGCCCTGCCCTACCAATCCCGCTGGAGGATATTGAGGAGAACAAGGCCTCCGATGACCCTGGCTCGCAGTAAGGTAGAGTACCCTAATACTTGCATTAGGTCGAGTTGGGTTGGGTTAGATTAGGTTAGGTTAGGTTGGGTTAGGTTAGATTAGGTTAGGTTGGGTTAGGTGAGGTTAGGTTAGGTTAGGTTAGATTGGGTTAGGTGAGGTTAGGTTAGGTTAGGTTAGGTTGGGTTAAGTGAGGTTAGATTAGGTTAGGTTGGGTTAGGTGAGGTTAGGTTAGGTTAGGTTGGGTTGAGTTAGGGTAACTAGTAGGCCCACAGCATATATTTTTGCATCAAACCTGAGTGTTTCCTATGGTTTTAGGTGTGATTCTGTTCATTTTGACATTAATTTCTAAAAGAAAAATAGTGTTTTTTAAGGTTATTGCAAAAATATTCATTCCTTTTAAACCATTGATTGCCGATAGATTTGAAGGGCAAAATCCAATGAACCACACCAAAAACCATTGGAAACAGATTTGATGAAAAAATCAGTGGTTGTGTGAAACTAAAAATTGACCGAGGTTTTATCCAGCTTTCTAGCAATATTCTCTTGTTCTCTGTATCTAACAATATCCCAGCAACTTTTAGGAATTGATCTAGCGGCTTTTGCTATAAAACTTGACAACGCTAGTATTTCAGTGGCAATTTTATAGGCCATGGTGGCTGGTGGTCCGTGGATTACTCGCTAATACGGAAGTTATTTTTCTCACAAACAACCCATCATGGCTTCTAAGCAAACAACATTGACTTCTTTCTTTCGTAAACAAACTGAAGAGATACAGGAGACTGATGGCAGTGAAAGTGGCAAAAGTTGTGATTTGGCTGCTGCTACTTCAAATTTTCAAAAAGGATCAGCATGCAGTTAAGGAAGCAATAGCGCTCTGAGTCTAGCTTTTATCCATGTTCAGATATTTGGACTAAAGAAATGTGGATGAAAAAGAAAGAATTTTATCCATGGTTAGACTTCAAGGGTGATAAACTTGGGTGTAAAGTATGTGCAGGCACAAGCAATGTGACAATTTTCACTTCCAAGGGCTTGAGACTATCATATGAGTGGCAGACGTACCAAGTGTCCCATTATGGAGCAGATCGAAATACACGCTTGAAGTCTCTCAGGATAAAAATTGTTGAACATAAAGGATCAAAAACTCACATTGCTGCTAAACGTGTTCAAAATGTAGCTAGTGAAGATGCTCTTGGAAAGCTCTGTGATGCCATGAATGCTTCTCATCTGAAGATAACTTGTTCAGTTTTTCGTTCTGCATATTATTTAGCTTTGGTGGACATCTGTCTGGTAAGGGGTTCGCAATAGCTAACACCTACTTTCGGCATAAGATGATCCACAGGTATACATGGAGAGTAATGAGGAGGATGGATGGTGAACTTGTTGAACGAAAGGCAATGATAGACTACGTGTGTGTGGATGAGCGAATGAGAAGACAAATGTTGGATGCAAGAATGTGGAGAGGGAGGGGGAATGGAGTCTCAGACCATCACTTAGTGATGGCCAAGGTAAAGATGCAAAGAAAATGGTTGAAGAGACGAAGGGGAAGACAGGAGGAAACAGCTCCTGTGAGAAGAGTGGAGAAGTTGCAAGATAGTGAGAAAATGGCAGAGTATAAGAGCATAGTGGAAGAAAGATTGGGAAGGTATGAGTTAGAGCAGATGCAAGGAGTGGAAGACGTATGTAAGATATTCACGGAAGAGATAGGCGCAGCGTGTGAGGTGGTTTGTGGAGTGAGGAGGAGATGCAGGGGTGTGCAAGGGACAGCATGGTGGAATGATGAGGTGAAACGAGCTGTGGAACAAAAGAAGGCGGCATATAGTAAATGGCTAGCGAGTAGAGGTAGGGGAGAAGATGAGAGAGAGAAGAGAGAGGTATATGTGAGCAGGAGAAGGGAGGTGAAGAGATGGTGAAGGAGAGTAAGAAGAAAGTGGATGAAGAGTTTGGGAGGAATCTGAGTGTGAAATGGAGGGAGAGTAAGAAATTGTTTTGGAAGGAGGTAAAGAGAGTAAGGCAGTGTGAAAGTGAATATAGTAGGGGAGTGAAAGATAGGAATAATAGATTGTTGGTGGAGAAGAGAGAGAAATTGAGGAGATGGAAGGAGCACTTTGAGGATTTGTTGAATGTAGAGAGTGAGAGCAGTGAGAGTATAAGTGGTTGGGGAATGGGTGGGAGAAGAGGAGATGAGAGGAGGAGGAAAGAGATCAGTAGGGCGGAAGTAGTGGAAGCAATGAAGAAGATCAAAATGGGAAAGGCCCCAGGAATTGATGGAGTGTGTAGTGAATTGCTGAGGTATGGGGGTGAGATTGTTGTGGAGTGGATATGGACGTTGTGTAGATTGGCTTGGGAAGAGGGAAAGGTTCCAGAGGACTGGAAATCAGGTATAATTGTTCCTTTATACAAAGGAAAAGGGGAGAGAGAAGTATGTGGTAACCATAGGGGTATTTGCCTTCTTAGTGTGACTGGAAAAATATATGGTAGAATACTCATTGATAAGGTTAAGCATATGACAGAGGAGCTAGTTGGAGAAGAACAAGGGGGATTTAGGAAGGGAAAAGGGTTAGTAAATCAGATATTTGTTCTAAGATGTTTAGTGGAGAGGTATCTAGAGAAGGGAAAGAAAGTGTATGTATGATACAGTATTGTTGAGTGAAGATGAATGGGAGTTGCAAGGTTTGGTGAATGAATTTGGGACAGTGTGTAGGAGGAGGAATCTGAAAGTTAATGTAAACAAGAGTAAAGTAATGGTGTTTGCGAGGAATGAAGTCACAGAATGTACAGTGAGGTTGGATGGTGAGGATATGGAGAATGTGAGTGCATTGAAGTACTTGGGTAGTGTGATGAGTAAGGATGAAACTTTGGGGGATGAAGTGCGTGAAAGGGTACAGCAGGGAAGGAAGGTTGTTGGTACACTGAAAGCAGTGATAAGAAATAGGGAGGTGAGTATGGAAGTTAAGTAGTCACTGCATGATAGTATTGTGATCCCTACCCTGACGTATGGAAGCGAGGCGTGGACCTTGCAAGAGGGGAACAAGTCAAGAGTGAGAGCAGTGGAAATGTGTTACTTGAGAGCAGGCTTGGAGTAATTGTAATTGTAATTTAATTGAAATATAATTAATTACACATTTTTAAGATAATTGTAATTGTAATTGTAATTCGGTATTTCTAATGATGTGTAATTATAATTGTAATTGTAATTGTGTTTTTAAGTAATATAGTAATTGTATTTGTAATTGTAACTGAGCATTTAGGAGAAGAACAATTATAATCACATCACACAAATACTTTGATAAACGTATATAGTATGATATACTGAACAGAGAGAGAGAGAGAGAGAAGGGTGGATTTGCTCTGAAGTAAACATGTTACACGAGACAGTACACGACTCTAACACGTCCAGTACGCGTGACTTTGGAGAGGGCCTGATCTAGTAGATAATTTATCACCTCACTCTCTCAGTGCCACGCTTACCAGGAAGACTGGTCACTGGAGTAAGACTTATACCTGTGTATAGGTAATTGAAATATAATTGAACACAAACTAGGTTGTAATTATAATTGCAATTGTAATTTGGAAGTATTAAAACTGAGTAATTATAATTGTAATTGTATTTGTCATTTTTTTCCTTCCCTGTAATTGTATTTGTAACTGTAATGTAATAATGGGCAAGTAATTCTAATTGTAACTGTAATTGACTGAAAGCATATGTAATTACTCCAAGCCTGCTTGAGAGGAGCATGTGGAGTGACATGGTGGGACAGGTTGGTGAATGAAGAAGTGAGGGAACGTTGTGGGGTGGATGTGGATGTGGTTGAGAAGATTAAGAGATATCCACTGAGGTGGTTTGGACATGTGGAGAGAATGGAGAATGAAAGACTGACTAAGAGGGTGTATGTAGGTGAGGTGGAGGGAGGGAGAGGGAGGGTAGACCGAGGATGAGGTGGAGGGATGGAGTTGAGAGGTATTTGAGGGAGGAGGGAGGGAGTTGGGGGGAGGGTAGTCAAATGGTGGGTGACAGAGCGACTTGGAGGCGTTTTGTCTGCGGCCACCCTTTGCGGGATTAGGGCGTCGGGCTATAGATAGATAAATAGATAAATATTATTTAGCTCAAAATGACAGACCAGACCATATTCTGACCATTTTGGCTTACTGGAACTACAAAAAAAAAATGGTGTTGACATTGGAATTGGACTGCATTCCCGCACGAGTGCTACGGAAATAATTAATAACATTGCCATTAATATGAAAAAGAAAAGTTGCCAGCATATCAAGCAGATAAATGGCAAAATATCTGTTCTCATCGATGAATCAACAAGTCTGAGCATTAAAACAGCCTTGATAATTTACCTGAAATGTGAATGTGATAAGGAAGGTGAACCCCATTTCATGCTCTTGGATCTGGTTGAACTACCTGATCAGAAAGCAGCAACTATTGCTCAGTATCTTTTGGACTGTCTCAATAACCATGGGTTTGATGACTCGTATTTGAAACAGAACCTTGTAGCATTTGCTAGTGATGGGGCGAGTGTCATGCTTGGTGTCAAATCATGTGTTGCAACTATTCTCAAGGAACATTACCCTGATATAATAATTTGGCACTGTCTTAATCACAAACTAGAACTTGCAGTAGGTGATTCAGTGAGAGAAGTGCATGGAATTAATCATTTCCAAGAATTTATGGACAAATTGTACTCAGTTTACAGTAGATCACATCTAAATCAAAAGGAACTGGCTGAATCTGCCTCACAACTAGAACAACAAATTTGCAAAATAGGTCGTGTTTTGGGCACCAGGTGGGTGGCTAGTTTGTTTCGAACAGTTTCAGCAGTTTGGCAAAATTATGAGGCACTGTGTTTTCATTTTGAAAAAGCAATGAAGGATGAAACAAGATCTGGAAGTGATAGAAAAACGTATGAAGGTCTGCTGAAAAAACTATCTTCAGAACAGTTTCTATTGGATTTAGCTCTAATGTATGACACGTTGCATGAACTTGGTTTACTGTCAGAGTGTCTACAGAAACGCACTACTTCCATTGTGTATGCAGACAAACTGATCACACGGAGCATAAAGTTTCTGCATGGACTGAAAGAAAAACCTGGTACCAAGACTTCAGAAGCTCGAGAGGTAATTAAAACGGGGAAGTTAGGAAGAATTTCCATAACAAGCAACCAAAAATTTGTCTGCATTAATTACCAACAGTTTCTTGCTAGTCTTGTTTACAATTTGCAGCATCGGATGTTCACAACAACATCCCTGAAAGGTTCTCAAACGTATGAACATCAAAGTATCTATAAATCACTGCTAGAAGAGATGTCTGTCCTTGAAAAAGCCTACTGGCCTAATGAAATACCACTAACTTATGGAGAAGCTGAAATATCATCTCTCTGTAAGAGGTTTAAGCTCTCTTCTTACTCTGTACTGAAAGCCTTTAGAGACTATGTGGAAGATCATGGGCGTCACATCCCCCAAGATTTACGTCCATTAATGAATTGTTCACAAGTTATTCCCGTTAGTACTTCTGAGTGTGAGAGGGGATTTAGTCACATGAACTTGATAATAACAACAACACGCTCAAGAATTCTCATAAATCATGCATCAGCCCTTATCTTTGTTAAACTACATGGACCTCCTCTAGTGCAGTGGAATCCTGAGCCGTATGCCAAATCATGGCTTCGGTACCACAGATCAGCAGATGACACCAGGACAAGAGTTGCTTCAGACCCTCAAAAACATATCACACCTGACTCTTTGTGGAAATTATTGTGAAACTTCTCACTGTGGACCTCCTCTAGTGCAGTGGAATCCTGAGCCGTATGCCAAATCATGGCTTCGGTACCACAGATCAGCAGATGACACCAGGACAAGAGTTGCTTCAGACCCTCAAAAACATATCACACCTGACCCTTTGTGGAAATTATTGTGAAACTTCTCACTGGTGGTAGTATTTGGTGAGTAAACTCCATAAATTGGTAAAATACGTTATTGCCAAATTGTAAGCTTATTTTCCTTTTTTGCTTGATAATTATATTTCATGCTAATTATTAAGTCGGGATTATGGTGTCTGGCAATAGATAGATAGATAGATAGATAGTTTGCAGTACTTACTGTAGTCATCTTTAACATTATAGATATAAGAGATAGGAAATGGCAGGCTTTTGCCAGGTCCACTAGAGCTCCGTCACCTATAAAATTGGCACTGCACCTCTGCTAATACTTAAAATTTTGGCACTACAGCAAGGTATTGGTGCTATGTCCTTTCATTTAGTATATTATCTCCCCCCCACACACATACATGAATAACTTATTTTACTTCACTTACTAGTATAAAAATCACTAACACTAGTTTCTTACATTACATTTACCTTCGGAAACTAACTCTACTGTTGTTTGCAGATGATACTGTGTTGTTAATTGAAGACAAAGAGGAGCTTCAAGGCTTGGTGGATGAGTTTGGGAGAGTGTGTAAGAAACGGAATCTAAAGATGAATGTAGAGAAGAGTAAAGCACCAGACTCCGAGAGATGTGAAGTCAGTAAAAGTACAGTGAGGTTGGATGAGGAGGAAATGAAAAATGTGAGTACATTTAAGTACTTGGGTAGTGTGATGAGTAAGGATGGAAGTTTAGAGGGTGAAGTGCTTGAAAGGGTACAACAAGGAAGAACGGTTGCTGGTTCCATGAAAGCAGTGATAAGAAACAGGGAAGTGAGCTTGAAAGTGAAAAAGCTACTACATGACAATATTGTGATATCAACTCTAATGTATGGAAGTGAAGCATGGACCTTGTTGTTGGAACAGAAGTCAAGAGTGAGAGCAGTGGAAATGAGTTTTTTTAAAGGAGCATGTGGAGTTGCATGGAGAGACAGACTGACAAATGAGGAAGTGAAGGAGCGTTGTGGTGTGGACGTGGATGTGATAGGAAGCGTTAGGAGAAACACACTGAGGTGTTTTGGCCATGTGAAGAGGATGGAGAGTGAGAGACTCACGAGGAGAATGTATGTGAGTGAGGTGGAGGGGGGGAGAGGGAGGGGGAGGCCAAGGATGAGATGGAGGGATGGAGTGGAGAGGTATATGAGAGAGGGGGGTGTGAACTGGGAGCAGGACAATGAAATGGCGGGGGACAGGGCAACATGGAGGCGATTTGTTTGTGGCCACCCCTCACGGGATTAAGGCGTCTGGCAATAGTTAGATTATTTACAGTTATATACATTTCACTTGCGTCTTTTATCGCACACACCACGTAGTTCAGAAGTAGAGTAGGGTGTGGTATTCTCTGAAGCAGGGTGTGAGGCACAGCCCCACGTCACACTCCACACATTGGTAACGCGTGTCCTTTCGCTGCTTTCTTGGCCGTGTTGTGCTGTATTGGCACACGTGACACCTGTGTTGGGGATTCCTCTTCGCACCTGGCGCTGTCATTACCTCTGAGAAATGACGTTCGGTGAGGCGAAGGAGATTTTCACCACTAGCTGAATGTTTTCTAGGGGCACAATCATGACCATGGGTGCCAATCAGCTCCCTGCACAGCTCCCTGATGAAGTCCTCGAAAGTCTCGCTGGATCGTGTGGTGTTGGCGTCGAGGAGGTGAACATTCAAAACTGTTAACTCCAGCAGGTGAAAGAACAGTTTCTTGTACCACTTCATAGTGGGCCTGGCACACTCGATGCTCGATATCATTGCATCCGACTGGTCTACCTGACGCATATTGATATTGTAAGCAAACACAACCTCAGGCTTCCAAATGTGCACACGTTTCTCACTGCAGTAATCGATGGTCTTTGTGATATGCATCAGGTGGCAATGAACTGTAGACAGGAGGTTTACCTCGCGGTTGTGGTACCAGATAGTGGCGAGGATATTATTTACTTGAGAAAACACTACCTCCTTCCCTTGCAGTTTCTTACCCACGTGTACCTTGTGCTGCCTGTTTTTTTTTTTCACTGTACTGCAGGTGCTAGTCTCTTGCTCCGGCTAATACTGAGCGAGAAGTGTGCTGGTGTACCAGTTGTCCTGGTACAGGATGTGCCCATGATGAAGGTACGGCTGCATCATTGTCTTTGCAACTGCACCAGACAAAGCAACAGTCCTATCCTCTGTAATTTCCGTCTGTGCTCCGGTGTACAGGACATACACGGTCCTGCAGTCACACATGACGAAAATTTTAAACCCAAAGCATTGCCTTTTGCTTGAGATATATTGCCTGAAGGCAACGTTTCCCCTCCATAACACGAGACTCGTCTATGACTAGGTCTCTGTTAGGTGAGAAAGAGGATGAGAATCGCGTCCTCAGGTGATCAAACACTAGGCAAATTCTGCGCATCTTGTCAGTGTTGCCTACGTTGCTGGGGTCCTCATGATCGTAAAAATGGAGTCGAATGTACTGGGATCTGTTTCTTCCCATAACTCTTCCAAAGAAGGGTGTTGACATAAGGGGGTCCACAGTCCAGTACGAAGGTAACTAATTCTTTTTTTATCAGTCTCATCAAGAGAATTAAGGCCAGGAACAGGTATAACTCATCAACAGATGTGTCAACATCAAACAGCCAGCTATGGGGTGTTTGTGGGGCTCTGCCATGGCAGAATGCTGCATACGTGTTAGAAAGTATGCAGATGCTGAGAACCAACTCTCTAGTAAAAAAGTTTTTGAAGAATTCAATCCTCCTAGAGGATTGGTTCAACTCGGGAACTGTACAGCCTGCCGTGTCCCCACGAGTAGGCTAAATGGTTGGTGAATGGGAACAAAATTGCTCTCACCCTCCCACTCCCACAACACTTCATCCACTTCTTCACCATCGCCATCATCACCACCACCGTCCCCGTCATCAGGATGGGGAGGAAAATCAGAGGTCACTTGGGGAATATTTTCCTCCTGCTCACCTTCCTCCCGACTATCACCTTTTTTTTCCCCTATGTTTCCCTTTTCCTTTCCCCTTCCCCTTTCTCTTCTCACCACATTACCAATAAGGAAGGAAGAAACACTAAAATGAGGTGGGGAATTTCCATGGGGAATGTCACGTGTGCCAGAGGTGCTGGGCTGAGGTGACTCAGGCCTTTGTGAGGTCAGTGGCAGCGCGGTCCTCCTCGTCCCACGTGGGTCTGACAAAGCACTACTCACCTTGTAGTTTTTGGTTTGTACATCCTCCCTGGCCTTCGGCCCTTTATGGGGAGATCCTACCCACTTTGGCAGACTGTATGTAGCACTAGGATCCTCCTGATATTCATCCTCATTAGAGGAATATTGTCATAGGATCAAGGGCGGTGGTGGGTGGTGGGAAGGGGTGGTGGTGGTGGGGCTGCCTGGGGGGATACCATCATCACTCATATATTTGGCCTTCTTGGGGGATGGTATTTCCTCAACACCTCTGGTTTCTGAGTCTGGTTGAACATAATCCTTGTCAGCCACATCGTCATTTAATGGGAAATTGCTTTCCCCATCATAGGGCACCTCAAGGAATGAGTCAATCTCGTGCTGGGCTAGGCCGTGACACTCCGTGATCTTCACTCACTCACTGTCAAAATCAGACTGACTTGGTGGGCTCCCACACGGGCCCAGGTGTGCAGTGATGACTCATACCTGGTGGGTGAGGCCTAGAGAGGTGTGGGAATATCCCAGCTGATTTTTTGGCACGTAATTTGAATTTTCGAATTTTGGCAAATATAACAATTTGCCGACATACATGTACGTTGCTGGCATTGTCCATGTATATAGGGTCGAGGTACATGTGTGTCGCTGGCACAGTGCTGGTTAAGGAAACTCCCTAACATCTTTTCCAAAGCGATTTATTTTGCTTATTAGATCTTACTCTCCTCCTCCGTATTACATAAATCCTTCCAGTATTGCCATACTCTGCACAAAAAACGTACGAAAGGATATAAATAAATCACTAAGGAAGAGGTGTTAGGGAGCCTCATTAATCGATGAGAATATGGGCCATAGACACTGCAACCACCATAACTTACAACCACCATAACTTACAACCACCATAACTTACAACCACCATAACTTACAACCACCATAACTTACAACCACCATAACTAACGACCAACTTAATTAACAACCACAATAACTTACAACCACCATAACTTACAACCACAATAACTTATGACCACCATAACTTACAACCACAATAACTTACGACCACCATAACTTACAGTCCCATAGCTAACAAGCATGATTTTACAAGTGTACTCCTTTTACCTTAACTTGGCCCAGATTTTCGTCATTCTGAAGCTTATTGCATGAAACTCAATGGCAGAAAAAGACAGTAATAAAACTTTACCTTTGCATAGCGCTTCTTCGTGACTAGCATCATAATCTAGTGGTGATCTGCTGTTGCAAATTAACAGTCAAGATGGAAAGTTGGTGATTTTAGGCCAAGTTAAAGAAAAATGATTATACAAGGTGAGCTCAAGCCAGGCCATAAAATATTATTCCTGTCCATATTCTCTTTGGTTCAGGAACCTTTAACACATCTTCCAAAGCCATTTAGTTTGCTTATTGCCGTCTTCTATCATTTGAATAATTCTACTGTCGCCATACTCTGCATAAATGGCGTACAAACCGATATTAACCAGCCATATCAAAACATAAATAATCAAGGAAGAGGTGTTGGGGAGCTTCCTTAACCACCGTTTATATGACATGGAAAAGGGTAACAAGACGTAGTAAACGAAATAAATCGGTTAGGAAGAGTTGTTAGGGAGCTTCATTAACCACCATGGGCCTTAATCTTGCCTCTCCACCCCAGGAACCATCCCAGCCACGCCTCCACCTGGATCTTCACGCCCGACAGCCTTTCAGGTAGGTGGCTTTGTCGTACGGTCGGCCTTGGTCACCTAATGGCGGCTCTCCATGCTGCTTGATCTCTGGCAGCCAGTTCTTGCTTTGTTTCTACAACAGTGTACAATCAAAGACAAAAATTAGGGTACTCTTCCACTGGGACTACTTCACGTTTAGAACATGTCCATCCATTTCCCTTCATAATTCACTTCATTAGAAGGATCAACTATAGGCTGAGAAATATACCAAAGGCTCTATTTCCTTGCCATTAGGAAACTTACTAACATCTATTCCCTAGCGATTTATTTTGTATTACACCTTGCTCTTCTCATCTGTATTACAAAAACCCTTCCAACATCATCATACCCTGCATACATAAAGTACGCAAAGGTATTAACCAGCCATACCCAAAAATAAATAGGTAGAGGTGTAAGGGAGCTTTCTTAACCGAAGAGAATGGGAGCCTGAGGGGGGTATCTTGGTTATTTAGGACACTAACACCTTATCCATACCGATTTGTTTCTGATTCTGCTCCGTTACTATATGTTATTCACGCAGTCTGTGTTGATGTTAAAAAGATAACAGGAAGCAAAAACGAAAATGAGGATACTGATGGAAGTTTGGAAGATAAATCGTTAAGGAAAGGAAGCTCCGTACCCAACAAGGAAACTAGACCAAGCCTCTTTGGCCCGTATTATTGTCGGGTATGGAAGCTCCCTAACACCTCTTCCTTAGCGATTTGTTTTGGGATATGGCTGTTTAATATCCTGTTGCACGTCATTTGTGCAGAGTATCGCGATATTAGAAGGATTCATGTAATACGTAAGGCGAGAGTAGGGTGTAATAACCAAAACAAATTGCTAAGTATAAGGTGTTAAGGAGTTTCCTTAACCGGCTAGGATACAGGCCTGTAACTCCAGGGCCAGGATTCTCGTCACTTAAGTAAGCTCCCTAACAACATTTCCTGAGTGATTTATTTTGTTTATTATGCCTTACCGTCTTCTTACACAAATCCTTCCATTATCACAAAACTCTACATAAATAACGCACGATATTAAGCACCCACATCCAAACATAAATTGCCAGGGAAGAGGTGCTAGGGACCTTACTTGACCACTGAGAATGTAGGCCCTTGGCATTTGCCTTTGGTGTGCTGTTTGTGTTTACAGGTGCTAATGTTTACAGGTGTTTACTTTACAGGTGTTTGTGGATACAGGTGTTTGTGTTTACAGGTGCTTGTGGATACAGGTGTTTGTGTTTACAGGTGTTTGTGGATACAGGTGTTTATGTTTACAGGTGTTTGTGCTCACAGGTGTTTACTTTACAGGTGTTTGTGGATACAGGTGTTTGTGTTTACAGGTGCTTGTGGATACAGGTGTTTGTGTTTACAGGTGTTTGTGGATACAGGTGTTTGTGTTTACAGGTGTTTGTGCTCACAGGTGTTTGTGGATACAGGTGTTTGTGGATACAAGTGTTAATGTTTACAGGTGTTAATGTTTACAGATGTTAATATTTACAGGTGTTAACGTTTAAAGATTTTAATGTCTACAGGTGTTAATGTTTACGGGTATTAATGTTTACAGGTTTTTACAAGTGTTTCTTTACAGGTGTTTATGCTTACAATAGTTTATGTTTACAGGTGTCAAGGTGTATAGGTGTTTATGTTTATAGGTGTTAAGGTGTACAGGTGTTTCTTTACCACTACTACTACTACTGCTACTGCACCTGTTGTCTACAGGTGCTGATAATTATTTGGGGGAGTGTTGGCTACCTTTCCTATGGCATGGCCGTAACCTGGCCCAACACCTTCGCCTCCCACCTCATGGCTGACAACACCACACTCCTCGGATCCCAGCTCAGTATCTCAGTCTCTCAGCTTGACTGGATTGGTGAGTGAAGGGGCGTACAACTGGCCACACATGCACCTGGGTCAGCGTCTGTGTGAAGTGGAGGTCTAGGTACAATTTCTGACGTTCATGCATCGCGGTTACCTGGTCATTTCCACTTATATTTACCAATGCGTTCATTCCTGTCAGTGCCCCAAACAAACATGTGCTTGAGGTGCTGTACAGTTGGCGATACACGAACATGGTTCAGTGCACGTATGAAGGGTCTAGCTACAATTTCCGACGTTCATGCCTCACTGTTACCTGGTCATTTCTACCACTATTTAACACATGCGTGCCTTCATGTCAGTCCCACCAACAAACATGTCATTATGTCAAGGTTGTCAAGTGTACCAGATGCCACACTTCTTGTACACATGGATACTGTACCAGGTGCATATGCTGCCAACTGCACAGTCAGAGCAATGGCTATCTTTCCATTTCTGTCTGAAGGAAATTAACAACTGGTAAAATACAATTAAAATCCTAACTTTACTTTGCCTTATTCCGCCACTGAGCTATGTGATATAAAGCTTTAAGATGACGAAGATCTGGGACAGGGTAAGGGAAAAATGACTATTGTGCGTGTTGAAGGTTGTTTGATTATTCCGCTATGCATTCGTCAGACTCTGGGAAGATTTGGATTCTTCTTATAAAAGTTCGTATGAGTCTCTGTGTGTGCGTGGATGCAGCCTGTACGCCATTTTAGGTGGTGGCTTTCTGCTCGGGCTACGTGGCAACACACAGGCGAGCAGTTCTACTAAATGCGTCCTTGTATGTGTTGTCACGTCGCGATGCATACACTCACCCACTATACAAGGGAGGGGGCAGGATTTATTCATCATCACAAAGTCCAACATGAGTCTGCATGAGTAGGACACCATCATCATCATCGTCATCATCATTCCTCTTGCAGGCTGGGCAAGGCAGGGTCCAGAAAGTTAGAGAAAGGAAAGAATATTATAGTGGGTGAATTAATCATCACCATGTCCAGTGAAATGAGCTATTCACCCATTCCGTCACCAATCACGCCCATGGAATCCTGGGCTCACCTCAAATGAAAACCGTCCACACGTAGCTTTATAATTACTTACTATACTCTTTTTACTTGAACTTGGCCCAGATTTTCGTCCTTTTACAGAGTAATTCACGTAGGTCAGTGGCAAAAAAAGACAGTGTTACGGCTTTACGTCCTTTCCGTGGCACTTCTGCGTGACTAACATCATATTTTAGTAATAATCTGTTGTTACAACCCTGCATTCAGGATGGAGTGATGGCAGTTTTAGGCCAAGTTAGAGTAAAAGAAGTATAGGCAGGATTTTTCCAACGAGTATCAAGGTCAAAAAAATAAAGATGGCACACCCTTGTAATGCACTCCCTCATGCAAAATTCATGCAACCAGCCCGACCCCTTCTCACTTCCCTAGCCTTCTCAGACAACATATAGTTCCTCTCCTTCTCACGCTCAAGATGGTTTGGACATGTGGAGAGGATGGAGAGTGACAGTTGGGTGCGGAAGGTGAGAAGTGTGAATGCTAGGGGTAGGGTTTACAGGAGTCAAACAGAAAAAGATCTGGGATGAGGTCAAAGAGTGTGCCCTGAGGGATAAGGGACTGAATAGGGAGGTTGCCAGAGATGGAGCAGGACAGAAAGCCGCCATTAAGTGACTAAAGCCGACTCAAGCAAGTACGTTGGGGCCTGTATAAAAGATA
Source organism: Coenobita brevimanus (assembly GCF_032717465.1). Taxonomy (NCBI): domain Eukaryota; kingdom Metazoa; phylum Arthropoda; class Malacostraca; order Decapoda; family Coenobitidae; genus Coenobita; species Coenobita brevimanus. The sequence continues at coordinate 2,392,063 of NC_136972.1, forward strand.
TGATACAATCTGTCCACTTTCTTTTTGGTCTATCACACCTCCTACCACTTCCAATTTCACTTTCATATCACTCATTTTATTACCCCTTTTATTAACAAATTGACAAATAACACGACCACATACCCTATCCACTCTCTGCTCTTCGCACACGTTACTTAAGAACCTCATCTCTAACACTCTAACCTTTGACTTTTTGTATTCATGAGACACCAGAATCACCCATCCAGATATTAATGTGGGTGCTACAACTCCTTCATGAAATCCCTCATGCAGATGCCACACTAAGACTCTTTTTTTTTTTATTAACAAGGCCTTCATAGCACCAACAAGACCTATGTTTTCACATCAACCCCTTCATAGAACAAGCTAATCTACCTCATCAACTTTAAGGGGGCGGATGTTTATTACCAAGTTTTCACGATTTAGTCGCAACTTGAATGTGCTGACTGGCGCTGACTGTTTCCTCTCACTAAATTTGCACACTCAGGAAGGGAATACTGAGAAGACCGTTATATGTGTACACATCCGAGAATTCCTTAATTCAGCGTAACCTGATGGCAATGGTATAAACGGAAGCTCATTTACCCCTCTCCGAATGAAATCAGGAGAGACGGAGATCAACCTGACTCCGGGAGTGTAGCACAGCCCTCTTCCAGTAAAGTACCCAGTCATCGTAAGGAGTCTTTTAAAAATATCCCGAATTCCTGATGGTATATCTATAGGTCTACATCTCCCACAGCACCTGACGTCTTGCCATTTTTCAAGCATTTCACAACAATTTTCATTTCTCCTAATGTCCAGATCCACATTCCTTCTCTTCACATCACTAAACCCAGTGATGGTTACTACCTCTCTCCTCTCACAATTCCCAATCGCCAGCCTTTCCAAATGCCCTTTTCATTTGCTCCTTACTTCACTTCTTAACTTAACCTAATCTAAAAATTCTACCATGCTTGCTCTTAAGGAATCCCCATGCTGAGGATGGCCATGGTACAAGTGATGTTTTTTATGTACTGGAAACTAAACCAACTGCCAGCACCAGATAACTACTTCCCTGGGATTTAAGAAACCATTTTATTTGCTAGGCAGTGGCAGTGTAGCGTCCCCTCCAGTAGCGTTACATCAAGTGAGTGGTTGGTGGGAAGCACGTCATTATACAGATGGGGTAAGGCCAATATGATTTTTCAATACACTTTTTAGCAATTTTTTTTCTAACAATGTAATCGGTCACTAAGAATTAATAACCTTGTTTCTCCACAGGTAGCATCTTCTTTGTAGGATTGGCGCTTTCTTTTCCGCTGGCTGGGGTGCTGGTCTCTAGGATTGGTCGCCGTCTGTCACTCCTCACCGCCTGCTTGCCTCTCACCTTCGCTTGGCTGTTATTTGCCTTTGCCGTCAGGTCGGAGATGATCCTTGCTGGCAGGTCAGTGGCCCCAGAAGTGAGACTCTGCCCAACGTACTCTAACTTGGCCAAAAATTGCCATCCCTCCATCTTCAATGTTGAGTTGTGGCAAGGAGTTAGCGGTAGAATATAATGCAAGTCATGCAGAAGTGTGGGAAGGAAGCTGAACAACGGCATTGTTATTTCTCCCATTGACCTATGTAAATAAGCTGCTTAAGGATGAAAATTTGGGCCAAGTTAGAGTAAAAAAAGAATAATCACGATGAAATGTTACGGAAAGGATGCAGAGCCGCAGTACTGTCTTTGTCTGCCACTGATCTACGTGATGTAAGCTACAAAAAGATGAAAATCTGAGCCAGCTAAGGTAATAGCGTTATTGTTATGAAAGCACTCAACACATTATTCCCCTTCCGCGCCACAACATATTGGACTTGTATTCTCCTTGGTTAAGGAAGCTCCCCCACACCTCTTCCTAAGTGATTTATTTTGCTTATTACTCCTTCCTGTCCTCTTCTGGGTCATTTAAAACATTCAAATATCATCATACTCAGCATAAATGCCATATACTCAAGAACAAAAATGTAAAAATTGCCCTGGAAAAAACGCCGCAGGCATTTTCAGAGAAAAGTACTTCATGTGTTATATCTATATAAATTTGAGGTACTGAATCCATTTCTGTTGCATAACAAGCTGTAAAAAGCCGCCGTTTAGTCATAATTCATAAACAAACAATATGTCTGCCAAAAATCGATATACCCATTTATTACCGCTATACAAAGCAAGAAACAAACAACAAAGAGTGTGGTAAAAGTTGAATCACATGCTAATTAAAACCAAACTATTCTTCAAGTAACTGAATTCTAAGTTACTGATTCGTGCAAGTATCACTGGATTCACAGCACTTGCAAGATGTTGTACAAGGGTTAGCCTTGCAACTGCATCGTGTGATCTTGCATCCAGTGGTGCATGTACAGGTGATCAACTTTTCACAAGAGTCTGGAACTGGAGGCAGCAACGTGAGTTGAGAAACAAGCGAATTCTCCTCCATCTTTCATCCCATAGTTTCATGGGGTGGCAAAACTGGATGCCGCAAGAGGGCCTGCCGCCAGACCAAAGTTTGGTAGTGAGAGCACTTAATATGAAGGTAGAGAGGATCTCTGGTTGGTGGCAGTCTCTCTATCATCATGCCCTTGACGAACATGCTTGACCGAACTTCACTGATCTTGTCGGCATTCATCGCACCATACACATTGCAGATACACACATCTGCATCCCGAATGGTGCTGTCACTAAAGACAGAACCTTTGCCAAGCCCATTCAGCAGATGGTTATGCTCTACAAGCACATCCCAACGTCTTCTTGGTACGTCCAGGTAGGTACGAGGTTGAGTCGCTCCCAGTAAGAGCATGGAAACGTGGAGGCAGCTCAAGAACCTGCACTTCCATCTGCAGCTGTTGGACTATGGTATGGACAGAGATGTACTTTCTTTGCTTTGCTGTCACTGCCTTCATCCAGATTTGCTGGCACAACATCTTGTGAAAGTGAGCAATCAGCAGCACCTAGATATTGGTGTCTCTTGCAGAGACAACAATGCTCACTGCTCTGCTTTTTTTGCAGTGAAGTACGATTCGTGTGTCCGCTTCTTCATGCTTAGCTTACAAGCTGTCAGTGTCGAGGGCTGCGTCAGAAGCTTCGACTCTTTAATCATCGCTGAAACCACCTGCAGCAACTATGGTCTTGTTGGCTGGTGCTCTCAGAATCAGTTGTGAGAGACAATGAGCAAGGTCTGCCTTGTTGTCCTCGTGAAAAATGAAGTTCTCCCACTTTGCAGGAAGAGGCACATCTCTGCTGTCAACTGGTTTCCTGATTGCCATCAAGTCTTTTCCATTTACCTTTTTGACTAAGTGCTGGTAGTAGCGATCGAACAGGACATCAGTTTGCTGGAACTGTGCTCCGCTTCAGAGAACGGTTTCTACCAAGGCGTCTGCAAGGTCTCCAAAAGTCTTCGCTGAATGTGGCTTTCCAATTGTGAAGACCAGAGCCTCACCCTCAGTCACAAGCATTAGTTTATCCTGAAGGTCTTCGGCTTCAATGTGGTTGGGACAGGGAATGCCAGCAGTCAAGATTCCAGCAAGTATTGCCTTTGAACCTGAACGAGGCTGCCCATTCGCTTCTGCCAAGACAGGGGTACAACAAACAGATCATGTGTCATAATGTTGCTGAGGTTGACTTGGCCTCCTGCTTCATAAGCAGCAATGAGGCACTGTAGCATGTTCCTGTCTGCTTTGGCAGTTTTTGTCTTCCCAGTTCTTGTATCTGACTGTTGCACTTCAAACAGGGAAGCGAAAGTGAAGTACTTGTTTTGTGTCAGTTTGTCCCTGCAAGTGACTCTTCTGTCCTCAGATGGCAACAATCTCTCTTCCACAAATGCATCCAACTGAGTTCATTTCTGTGCAGCTGTCAACAGATCATCTTCAATTTCCTGTCTGGCCAAGTCTTTGTTTGCAATGTTTTGCAGTGTCTTAGATAAGTTAGCTGAGAAAAGGCCAAATCTCCACAAGACTGCAAGCAAAGCGTCTTCATTTTTTGAGTCCAGTTTCATTCTACCTTTTGTGGTTTCATTGTGGATGCTGTAGTCGTTGCCAGTTCTAAGACCAAAGGCAACTCGGGTGTCATGGGCAAGATGGAATCGTAGGTTGAAGGACAGAGCCCACCTACTGAGAGCTGATGAAGTCTTTGTGACTCCAATTATGCCTCCCCCCTTTTTGCCAATACAGCTGAGCCACTCCTGACTCTGGTCTGCATCCACTTGGTTGGAGCAAAGTGAAGAGCGCTTGACAACGAAGTTCCCAGCCTCAAACCCCTTCTTGACATCCTGTGGTAGTTGGTGAAGCTCGTTTAGGTAGATAGTCCCCCAACGAGTATAGTTTACATGATTATACCGCATAAAATACGGCAACATTCGCTGGAATGCATGGAGGTGCAGGTCCCAGAGTCCATCCCTCTGAGTGCAAGTGAACAACAGAAGGATGTGAACCATCTGCATGTCTATCTATCTATCTATATTCCTAGGATTTTTCCCACAAGGAAAGGGAGGTAGCCGAGACAGGATGAAACACTCCCAATATACTCATCCACTCAAACACATTCATTCGCATCTTAGCCCCAAAGGAGAGAAGGGACAGATCCTCACCGCACCACATCGCACGAGGGTCAACTGCGCAGTGCAATCTGTGACACTCGCAGCAGGGCCCGACAGCATAGCTGGTTTACTCCTGCCACATCACAATGGACCCATCCCCTTACCCGCACCTGACCTAATCTGCTGATCAGACAAAATGCGGGAGAATATCCCCTCAGGGCTGCGTCATCATTTATTCATTCACAATTTCTCTCCATTCATTTCTATCACGCACAGCCATTCTTCCTTGCTCAACAGACGGCCCTCTGACATCCAACACTCTCTTCACACTGTCCACCCATCCTATTCATGGTCTTCCTCTCAGCCTTACACCTCTCACATCAGATCTAGTTATCTTTTTCACCAATCGCTCATTATCTATTCTCTCCATATGCCCAAACCATCGCAGCACCCTCTGCTCAACTTGTTCAGCCATCTCCCTCACAACTCTAATTCTCCATCGCACTTCATCGTTTCTCACTCGATCCATACACTTTACTCCACACATACTCCTCAGACACCTCATCTCCATTACATTCAAACTTTTCCTCTCCGCTACACCCATATTCCATGTTTCAGCCCCATATAACGCAGTCGGTACCACAACACCCTCATACAGCCTTCTCTTTACATCCATTCTAAGTGAACGACATCTAAACACTTTTTTTCATTCCTCCCGGCACCTTTCCTACTTCATTCATTCTAAACTTCACTTCTGCATCAATTTTTCCATCCACAGCAACATGTGACCCTAAATACTTAAAACACTCTACCTCCTCAAGTAACTCACCATTCAAAACTATATTCATCCTCCTACCATCTACCAACCTCATACACTTCATCACTTTACTCTAATTCTCATTTACTTTCAATTTCCTCCTTCCAAACTCCTCTACCAAATGTCTCAATCTCTCCTCTGAATCAGTCACCAGTGCAGTATCATCAGCAAAGAGCAGCTGCTTCAGATTCCACTCTCCACCATCAACATTCCCCAGGACCCAGACATCCAGCTAACACTCTTGCATTCACCTCCCTTACAATACCATCCATATAAATATTAAACAACCAAGGCGACATCACACATCCCTGCCACAGCCCCACTCTCACGGGAAACCAATCACTCACAGTATTTCCCACTCTTACACACACTTTACTGTTTACTTAAAAACTTTTCACTCCTGTTAGTAACCTACCATCAAGTCCACACAATCTTCAAACAGTCCACAAAACCTCCCTATCAATTCTATTAGACGCTTTCTCTAAATCCCTGAACGCCCAAAACACATCTTTACCTTCTGCTAAATACTCTTCACACACCTGTCTTACAACTAATACCTGATCCATGCATCCCCTCCCACTCCTAAAGCTACACTGCTCATCACAAATCACTCCCTCTGTACCCTCTCTAACTCTCTTAATTAACACTCTACCATACATCTTACCTAACAGTCTTATACCCCTAAAGCTAGTACATTCATACTTATCACCCTTACCTTTATACAGTGGAACCACACAAGTACTTGCCCAGTCAATCGGCACCATGCCTTGCACAAAGCACACATTCAACAATCGTACTAACCAGTCAGCAATAGTCTTTCCATCCCCTTTCACGCCTTCGACAGCACACCCATCCATACCTGCAGCTTTCCCTGTTTTCACCATCTTTACTGCCTCCTGCGTTTCCTCCATCGTGATCAAAGAATCATTCAACTCTCTCAGCACATTTATTCCTTGCACCCTTCCATCTGCCACAATCTCAGCCTCCCTTTCCTCCTCTACATTTAACAATCTTTCAAAATACTCTGCCCACCTCTTCCTTACAGCATCCATCTCAGTTAACATCCTTCCATCCTCTGCTTTTACACTTTCTTCCTTCCCAGACTCTTCCTTTCACACCCTTTTCACCTCCTTCCAAAACATTTCCTTATTCTGTTGAAAATTCTCAGTCAACCGCCTACCCCACCGCTCATCTGCTGCCACTTTGGCATCCTGCACAGCCATTCTCGCCCTATTCCTCTTTTCCTTATACCTCTCATATGACACCTCAGCCTTCCTCTGCAGCCACACTTCATATGCACGTCTCTTCTCAGCCACAGCCATACTTACTTCCTCGCACCACCATTCACTTCCCTTTCTTACACCACCACCCACTCGTCTCATACCACACACCTCTTCCGCAGCACTCTTAAACAACTGCCATTCCTCCTCCACACTACCATTCTCCTGATCGTTAACTACTTTCCATTCATCTTTCAATTTCTCCTGATACTCTATCATTTTCTCTATTTTATCCAACTCACTCATTTTCAAAACCTCCCTGCCACACCTAACCCTCCTAGCTCTCATCCGTCTCTTACCTACTCTTAACTTTCCCACCACCAGGTGGTGGTCAGACATACCTCCACCCTCCCCTTTCAAAACTCTCACATCCAACAATCTTCCTATTACATTCCTGGACACAACCACATAGTCCATCAATGTTCTATCAACAACCCTTCCACCCCCCTGTCTCACCCATGTATACTTCTAAATATCTTCTCAAACAAGGTATTCCCAATCGCCATCTCCCTTTCACTACCAGGCCCATATGCACTCACAAACACCCACAACTCACGTTCAAATTTCGCTTTCACCAAGATCAGTCTCGATGACACCTCCTTCCATTCAATCACACACTGCTGTACTTCCGGGCTCACTAACAAGGCCACACCTTCTCTTGCCCTTCCTCTATCAACACCTGACAATCTTCCATTCACACTTCCAAACTTAGACTCACTTTTCCCTTTTATCTTTGTTTCACTCAAAGCTAACACATCCAACTTTCTTCCCACAAATATTCTCCCAATCTCCCCCCTCTTAGCCTCAATCGTACTAAATCCATACACATTCATAGACCCAATCTTCAGGGTACGGGGATAATTCAATCCCCCATCCCTTTCTCTGACCTGTCTCTTTTTGGGAACTAAAAAAAACAGAGAAGGGGGTCCCCAGTCCCCTCACCTCGCCCCTTTTAGTCGCCTTTTACGACACGCAGGGAATACGGTGGCAGAATTCTTCCTAACACAACCTGGCCGCAGAGTAGTAGTACCACTCCATAGTGTAGCTAAATTGTGCGTCGGGCATGTAGCCCCACCAAAACCTGAAATTTGGGTTGTCATTCTCTGCAACGTAGCCTTCTGTGACAGCCTCAGATTTTTCTGAAGCAAGCGATGTTCTTTGTCTAGCCCAACAGTTCTTTCAGGTCAGAATTCCTGTCTTCTTTGAAACTAAGCTGGCTCTCATTCCTTTAATGTAGAACTTTCCTGCCATGACTTCCTCAGCAGTTTTGGACCCAAGTAAGTTGCCATTAACCCATGCTTCCAACAGTCCAACACACACACACACACACACACACACACACACACACATATATATATATATATATATATATATATATATATATATATATATATATATATATATATATATATATATATATATATATATATATATATATATATATATACATATATATATATATATATATATATATATATATATATATATATATATATATATATATATATATATATATATATATATATATATATATATATGTGTGTGTGTGTGTGTGTGTGTGTGTGTGTGTGTGTGTGTGTGTGTGTGTGTGTGGTAGGTGGGGGCACTAACCATCCACTCACTCGATGTAGTGCTGCTCTCGGGTGTCTCCTCTTTCCACTCCTCCATCCTTCTTTCCCTCCATCCTTTTCTTTCATTCCTTCATTTCTTCCTCGTCCTACTGCCTACAAGTGACTTTGCACTCCCTCTCCTGTCTCTCCTTCATACTTTTTCTTCTGCCTGTGGGTGACTTTACACTGAGTGACAAGCCAAAAGCTTTCCTGTACATCAGGAAACCATTTACCACGCTGGGTGGTAACCATATAACCAAATTTTGGTGCCTGGTGGTTTAGTGAGTAATTGCGGCTTTCCAATTGGATTCAGCCGGTGAAGGTTTATATCCAAGGGATGACTGGAGTTTATTGCTCAAGTAATGCCAGTCAGGGATGAGTGAGGCTGATCACTCTCATCTTAAATATCAGGACCAACATGCCCAGCCCCGGTCTCCTATGCTCCTCATGGGGCAATGCAGAATTGGATATATATCATCAGGCGTTGAGGTCTAGTGCAGGACCGGCCTAACCTTACCGGAGCAGGGACGATACAGCCAATGTATCTCTACCCAGTGGCTTAGGCTGTCTGGTAGAGACTGTATGTAGGGTGAGAAGTGCTTGTGAATGTGATTGTAGTGTTGTAGTGGCTATGGATGTGTGTGTAGTCTGTGAACCAAGTGTAATCGGCCTGCCTTAAGCCGATTGGGTGCAAGCATACTAGTATGCGACACTGGTTCAACCACAGCACCCCTTGTGTCAGTCAAAGTAGCAAGTGGCTTTGTGAACACTTCCCAAAGTTTTTACAACCCTGCTGGGAGGCGAACCCGCGCTCACCAGCGTGCGAAGCACACACTCTACCACTGTACCACAGAGGCTCCATATATATATTGCAGATAATTTGGCTGTATTCGCTAAACAATACAGTAGATTTGTTACAACTGATGCTATGATGTTGCTTCTCTGCACAGTGTACATGGAGTAAGAGGCTATTTCGCTTTCAATCAGGTTTACAGCATCCAGTGGCGATCATGTTGTTTCGATGAAAAATACAAAAAAACTGAGGCCTCTATTTCAGTGTTATACAGTGGATCCATATTTAGGAGACTTTGAACTTTGCAAATATGCTGTATAATAATTATTCCTCAGAAATGCCCACAGGGTTACGGAGTTTTGAATTTACAGTCCTGAGTAATATAAACTGATATTAGCTATCGGTATCCAATAAACTGCTAAGGAAGAGATTCTAGGGAGCTTCCTTACCCAGCGAGAATAGGGACTTTGGCTATCACAGTGCACTCACTCTTGCAATTCACAGGCAATCCTTCAGCATAACTTCGGTGACAGAGCTCTGGGAATATCATGTTGAAGTGGCCAATTTCCTTAAGTTCACCCGATTCCGTGCAAGTCCTGTGCATCTCAGTTTGTGGTTCCAAAAAATGGAGGAGGAGGAAGAGGAAATGATGAGGACGAAATGGAGGAGGAGAAGGAGAAGAAGACGACAAAAAAAAAGAAGAAGCGAGATTAGAAGAAGAATAAAAGGGAAAAAGAAGAAGAAGAAGAAAAGGAACTTCCCATCCTTGTACTGTGATTAACCCTCTGGTGTTTATGGGTCCAATGCAAATTTCAACTGCTCATTATCATTTGACACAGGCTGCGTCTGTGTCCATTTCAAATGCTCGTTACCATTCGATGCCAGTTGCATCGAGCGAAATGGCCCCTGCTTTTTTTTTTTTTTTATGAAATGATTTCTGGGCAAGAACAAAGCACTACTTGCGTTTTTGTGTAGTACTCCGCCGCGCTCAACTCACTCCGCACTCAGCGTCACCCCACTGCCCCAGTCAGTGTGTTTAAGAGCCTTGCTCAAGTGTAACATAATTTCCATTCACGTTCCATAAAATCGGCCCTAATTGACCTACAGTAATTCTTTATACACCAAAATGCAGCCAAATAAATTCCCCGTAACTTTTTCTCAGTAACATATACCCTAAGAATTATATTTCTATGAGAAAAAATGAAAAAAAAAATGAAAAAAATAAATTAAGGCATAATTTACATTCGGCTGATTTTTTTTACATCACCATAAGCAAGTACATTTAATTAGCATTACTATAAAAAAAAAAAAAGATTATCGAACCATTAGTAAGGGTGTGAGGATAATTTGTTTATGCTCAGGAATAGTGCGGTGACAAGGGGAGGTCTCTCAGTGTGTGGCCTTGGGTGCCAAGGTCCGCCTCCCGAGTACTCGTTCGCGTTAGGACACAGCCTGCATCAAATGGTAACGAGAGGGTTAAAAACGAAGATCTAAACAAAGAAAAAAATTAGGCATGGAACTTGCCGTCTAGCTGGAAGGAATGAGTGAGTAGGCAAGGATGAGGTAGGCAATAAAGATGTGAATTTCAGGGGTAGAGAGAAGACTTCACAACTATTGGCGGGAATAGTACACTAACACTCTAAATCCACAGGACGCGAAATTCCGCAAAATTAGCCTGTTTATGTTTCACTGTTTACTGTTAAGCTGATATGCCGGTTTTCCCCAGGTTACAATGGAATAGGTTGTGATGTATTTATTGCAACACAAACCTGCTTTAGCTCTGTATTTTAATGTGGCTTTGGTGACCTTTTGACAGTCCTTCATCATCTATGTCATGCATTACTTATAAAGATCCTCTTGAATGAGGCTGATAGAACTGTCGCCGTTAAACTACATAAATAGTCCACAGGGGAATGCCTAGCTATAATAGACAAAATACATGGCTAAGTAAGAGGTGCTGTGAAGTCCCCATGCCACCTAGAAGTCAGCTATTATAGTGAGACCTTCCTGTAACTGGCTGAGAAAATACAAGCTCAAATCTAGCTGTATCTTGCAGATTTTCGGTGGGAGTAGGATCGTCCATACTTGCAACTGGTGGAAGGAGCTATATGACTGAAATTGCCAGCACCAACATCCGTGGTCTCGCACTCGCATTCTTAGAAGTAATGACAGGCCTTGGGTCCATGATGGTGGCTGGGCTGGGCATGGTTCTTCCCTGGTATCACATCAGCTTCGTCAACATCGGTGTTGTGGCCTTGTTCTGTGCTGGACTCCTGTTTGTCTTCCCAGACAGCCCAAACTACCTTGGCATCCATGGAAAGGAGGCTGAAGCTTTGTCAATCCTTCGGCATCTGAGACCTTCCAGTGACGATGTGAATGAGGAGCTGAATCATCTGAAAAATCTAAATCAGCAGCAGGATGTCAGTTCAAGATGCGCTGCTCTCCTGACACGTGAAATCATTAAAAGACAGGTGGTTATATGTGGCCTACACGTCATTGCTGCATTTGTAGGCGTCCAGGTGATAAACGTGAACGTGATGAGAATGATGGTAAGCTCCGGAGTGAGGCTGGACGTCAACCTGAGTTTGTTCTTAGTAATGTCAGTGTTCCTGTGTGGATGTCTGGCCATGACTGCACTGGTGGACCGACTGGGCCGCCGTTGGTGCCTCATCATCTCTCTGGTGGTGATGCTGCTGGCTTATACTGCGCTGGGGACCATAACATACTTGATTCCACCGCCAGTCCATATGCAGCTTAACACCATGCCACAAGCTAACATTTCACACACTGTCTATGGAACCAATACCAGGCAAGTTGAACTTTATCAGGTAAAATCACATCGGTAGGGAGGCGGCCTGCTGTCCTAATGGACCCAGGTTCGAATCCTGGTTGGGGCAGGGAACAGTTTAAGGATTGAATTTCTTGAAAACCAGACTTTTCTGATCTACCAGATGACCCGCCGACATGTCATAAAAGTACCCCCGCTAATACCAGTACACCAGTTCTGTATGAGACAGCCCTAGCATGTATTCAATATGGATGGTGGGTGTTAGCATCGAAGTGGTGACATGTGGAGACGTAGGAGAACTATTGTACCCCAAGGAGCACTATTAGGACTTGGGAATAGGCCCTGAAGCCTTTGCCCAGAGTCGGACACGTAAAAAAAAAACAGACACTTGTGTTATTTTTTCTTTTTCTTTATTTCCTTTCTTTTACACTATGCTTTTCTTTAGCTTCTTGCTGGCCAGAGCTCTGACTTTTTTAAATCCGAGGACAAACTTTGCCTGTCTCACCTCTTCTATTTGTCACTTTTTTTGGTTGGCTAATACTCCTAATCTGAGAGAAACTTGGTATGTTTCTCTGCCTAACATTCCTAATAATCTAACTCATCTACTCATCACTTTCCTCTTTTGACTAATATTCCTTAACTGAGAGAGGCCTGATATATTTATTTCCCTAATTTTTCGCCTCTTCTACATACACTTCCCTCTGTTGCTATTATTTCTACGCTGGTAGAGGCTTGGTATTTTTCTCTGCCCATACACCTACCCAGAGCGTGCAGTAGACACAATGGAATAATAGGCTAACTTTTGCCCTTGTCTGTAGTTCCAGGCCCCATATTCTCGTCAGATAGGAAGTTTCCTAATGCCTTTTCCTTAGCTATTTGTTTTGCTTATTTTGCCTTGCTGTCATGTTTTATGTAAAATCTCCTATTACCCCCTCACTTTACATACACAACGTGCAAAAGGATATTAACCAGTCATCTAACAAGAAATCGCTTACGAAGAGGTGTTATGGAGCTTCCTTAACCGACGAGAATTCTGGCCCCTGTACAAAGTAAATTATCCCTTCAATCTGACAGCCTAATTTTACCAGTCAGCTGCTGTTTCCAAATGATTTTAATTTGGGAGAGACATTAAGTAGTGAAGGTATGTATGAACCTTCTACCCACCCAAACATGAAACGTGGTAGTAGTTTACGCCCAAGACCATCCTCCTCGAACAGCTGCTTAGGGGTGTGTTCCAAGTGCTACAGGGGCTGGTGGGTTTGGCGTCGTGTGTGGCACCAGCAGAATTCTTTAAGTCTCATGCCTATTCTTGTCGGTTAAGGAAACTCCCTAGCACCTCTACCTCTGTGATTTATTTTTGGATGTGGTTTGTTAATATCTTCTTGTACGTTATTTATGGAGACAGTTGCAATATTGGAAGGATTTATGAAACGGAGAAAAATTTGAATGTGGATGTGAAAGAAAGCGTTAGGAGAAGTACATTGTTGTGGTTTGGCCATGTGGAGAGGATGGAGAGCAAAAGACTATTGAGGACAGCGTATGTGAGTGAGGTGGAGGAGCGAGAGGGAGGGGGAGACCGAGGATGAGCTCCAGAAGTGGAATGGAGAGGTATATGAGAGAGAGAGGGGTGTGAGCTGACGGAAGGGCAGCGAAATGACAGAGGACAGGGCGACATGGAGGCGATTGTTTGTGGCCACCCCTTACTGGATTATGGCGTCTGGCTGTAGGTAAATGGATAGATAGATAGAAGAAGATCTAAATTTATCTAACAGTAGCAACCTCCAGACGAATTTGACTCAGGAGAGGTATCAAGTAGTGAAGGTATTCATGAACGCCAGAATCTAACCTTTTCACATCTAGGGAAAAAATATATGCAAAGCTAAATAACATTAATTGAAGATACAAAAAGAAAAAAAATTAAGTCAGTCGATGGAAGGAACTGCGTCAGTTGTAAATTATTGGGATGAAGCTCAAACCTCCACAAAATTTCTAAGAGATTTAACGAGACATGAAAATATAGAAATAGTTTATGATTAAGACGCACCTCCTTGGACGGTTGTAGGAGGGTGTGTGGGCTATGCCTTCCCTTCTAGACACATGGACCAGTTTTCTCCTCGGTTAAGGAAGCTCCCTAACCCCTTTTCCTAAGCGGCTTATTTTACTTAGTACACCTTGCTGTCCAATTCTGTGATAGATAATCCCTTGCAACATCACCATACTCTGCATAAACAACGTACAGAAGGCTATTAACCAGCCATATCCAAAATTAAGTAGCTAAGGGTGAGATGCTAGGGAGCCTCTTTGTCCGACGGACTTGGCAGAAAGATGATCATTTTTCCGCCTAAGTGGCCTGGCACACTCGACAGGCACCGATTTAAGGTTCCTTCTCTTCCTTGTTTTCTCTGACACAGCCCTGAGCCCTCTCTCTCTCTCTCTCTCTCTCTCTCTCTCTCTCTCTCTCTCTGTGGATTATTTTTCCGCCAAAATGGGCAGGAAAAAAATATTTTTCCCACCTCGCACACTCGATAGGCACTACTCTAAGCCTCCTTCTCTTCCTTGCTCTCCTTGACACAGCCTCGGGCTCCCTCTCTCTGCGTGGCCGTGGGTGGCGCTGGTCTGCTTCATGTTGCTGGCCTTCAGCAGCACCTTCGGCATCGGTTCTGTGACCTATCTTGTGACCTTCGAATATTTCCCCACCAGCATCAGGGCACAGGTACGGGTGTATTGCTTTGCTCTCTCTCTCTCTCTCTCTCTCTCTCTCTCTCTCTCTCTCTCTCTCTCTCTCTCTCTCTCTCTCTCTCTCTCTCTCTCTCTCTCTCTCTCTCTCTCTCTGTGTGTGTGTGTGTGTGTGTGTGTGTGTGTGTGTGTGTGTGTGTGTGTGTGTGTGTGTGTGTGTGTGTGTGTGTGTGTCAATACTAGCGTTGGAAGGAAAATCAAACAGTTCTTAATTGATTTCAGTCAAATGAAATACAACGCGATTCCAGTTTGATAACAAGGGGTCAAAGGCCAAGGTCACATATTTTTTCATATGGCAGGTTAATATTCTTTTGTACGTTATGTAAGCCCAGTATGGAGACATCAGAAGGATTTAGTTCACAAAGAATAGGACAGCAAGGTGTAATAAGCAAAATACATCGCCTAGGGAAAGGTGTCTGGGAGCTTCCTTAACTGACCAAAATACTGGCCAAGGTCACAGGGCACGAGGTCGTATTCTCGTCGGAATAAGAAAGCTCCCTAACAACTTTTCCTAGGCGATTCAGTTTACTTATAACACGAATTCTGTGTTAGGTAAATCTTTCAAGCATCACCATACTCTGAATTATAATGTACGAAAGGATATTAACCAGTCATATCCAAAAATAAGTCGCTAAGGAAGAGGTGTTAGGGAGCTTCTTAAGTTCCTAAGTTCACACGTACTGTAGAGGGAATTGCATTTTAGGTTCCTCAATTTTATATATAATTTCTACTGTATATATATATATATATATATATATATATATATATATATAGAGAGAGAGAGAGAGAGAGAGAGAGAGAGAGAGAGAGAGAGAGAGAGAGAGATACATATATCTTCGCAGCAGCCGTTGAGGTCCACAGCAGGGGCGGCCTATCCCTACCGGAGCAGGGACGGTACAGCCAATGTATTTCTACTCAGTGGCTTAGGTTGTCTGGTAGAGACTGTACTGTATGTAGGGTGAGAAGTGCTTGTGAATGTGATTGTAGTGTTGTAGTGGCTTTGGATATGTGTGTAGTCTGTGAACCAAGTGTAATCGGCCTGCCTTAAGCCGACTGGGTGCAGGCATACTAGCATGCAACACTGATTCAACCACAGCACCTTTTATGTCCGCCAAAGCGGTCAGTGGCTCGTTGAACGTTTCCCAAAATTTTTACAACTTTGGCGGGAGGTGAACCCGCGTCCACCAGTGTGCGAGATGAACACTCTACCACTGTATATATATATATATATATATATATATATATATATATATATATATATATATATATATATATATATTATTATATTTAGGAGTGACTTACTAAACTGGCTGGGCTTCTTATGGACTTTATTAACTCCCTCCGATACACGCCTGATTTTAAGGGAAGGGCCCGTTTTCACGACTCCCTAGCATCTCTTAATTAGCGATTTATTTTCCAAACTACTCACTAACAACCTCTTTTTGCCTCATATCTTTTGAACATCAACATAGATTGCATGAATGACATTCATGAACAGAGTAACGGAGCAGAATCAGAAATAAATAGGTAAGGAAGAGGTGTTATCAAGTTTCTTAACCGCACCAGAATAGCGGCCAATAAATCGACTTCCCACAGTAAGGATGCATCCGCATTAGTTCATTGGCAACCGTCAATAATGTTTATTCTCTTCCTCTTCCTCTTCTTCTTCACTTCCTCCTCGTCCTCTTCTTCGTTTTCTCTTCTTTCTTGTCCTCCTCTCCTTCTCCCTTTTCTCCTCCCCCTCCTCCTCTTAATCCTAATCCTTCTTCTCCTCCTCCTCGGCAGCCATCTTGGAATAATGCGTTCACCAACGCTCTGCATATCCAAGTGTTTTAACAACAAGTCTGAGTGAATATTGGTGTGAAAGTGAATAGATCAGCGTATAAGAGTCCTAGACATATTTCCCCCACATAAAGTATTTACATAGATTTCACATAAAAGATTTTGAGCAGGGTAAAGATGTAAAGCGTTGGCGTGTCCCTTTGTTTACATAATATTCCCACCCTCTACATCGTATTCCTGCCCTTTCCTGCCTTTATTTCTGGTCTCTGTCATATTATAGTTTATTTTCCAGCAGATCAAGGTCAGTTAGAACGATATCTAGCAAGTAGATTCTTTTCTCACGAGTAAATGGTGTAGTTTACTGAGAGTGTATTTACCTATCAGCTCTCTTTGTTTTTGTTCCCACTATCAGCCTTGTACGTCTTACTGTAAAGTCTAATGTTAACAAATAGTAACTGAGTTGCTTGCTAGTTTAGTGCAAGTGAATAGCATTGTCTTCTGTATAGAGTAACAATTGTGTGATTGATGTTACACCAGTGAAATAGTTTTTACACTATAAACAGTTGTTCACAGAGTGAAGCTAGGTTTTTATTTTGATTTCTCCCCAACATTCCATTGTTATTTTCTTTTTTCCTTTTTTCTTCCGGTGAATCAGTTTATGGTGTATTTCCACAATTCATGGTAAGTTAGATTATACCATAGCATGTAGATTTTCTTTTCATTTTACACAATTCATGGTAAGTTAGGTTGTACCATAGCAAGCAGATTTTCTATTCGTTTCGCACTGGTAAAAGAATTCATGTAAGTTGGATTGGATTGTGCTATAGCAGGTAGATTTTCTATTCTTTTCATACTGGTAAAGGAAGATAGCATATAAAAAGTAAGTGAATCTCCCTAGAAATTCAATAATTCATTTACAGAGTAAAGTGTCCATTTGTAACAACATCCCTTAACCAGTTGTATATTATTTTTTATTTTTGTTGGATTTTGGAAATATTGCTGCAAAATGCCATCTATACTGAAGGTCTGCCAGGAGTGTACTGGTCGTTTTGCGCCTCATTATTTTTCAGATTACTTTTCGACACCTGTGTGCAAACTATGCATCATGAGAAGAGATCTAGAAAATGGTTTAGCCGAATCACAGAGAAATTACAGGGAACTCAAGGCAGAGTTTGAGATACTGAAAGAGTTTGTAGCGGCAAACGTAGGAGTCAGCAATAGCACTCAAGAAGGAAGATGCTTACAAACTGAGCTCATACAAGCCCCTGCCCATCAGGCAGTTACAAATGATAGTGTACCAGTATCTTCCTCACCCAGCGATTCAGTACATTCCTCGCCAAGTGAAGTCCCCTTTATTATGGTAAGAAATGGCACAAAACCAGGAAAAGGTATGAGGAAGCACCCTCCCATAACTACGTACAATCGCTACCAGATCCTTGCCGAAGCGGTTGATGAGACAGAAGAAACAAGGCTTATTGGGGACTCTATTGTACACAGTCAGCTGAAGGAATTTTGTGGACACTCCCCCAGCAGCAGAAAGAGATACTGTTTTCTAGGAGGTGGACTAAGTGATATCACAGAAGCCTGTGATGAGGTCACAAAAGACGCAAATGATAAAACTCTATACGTCATCCATGTTGGTACGCATGATCTGAAGTGCAACAGGTCGGAGGAATTGCTAGCAAAGTATCATGAAATGATCAAGCGATTCAAAACTAAGTCCACTAATGTGATAATATCTGGTATACTCCCAAGGATCAAGGCAGAGAATAGTTTTTATGATAAGGCCTTCAGCATAAATATCCGACTCAAATCTCTCTGCATGCAAGAGGGAGTCGACTTTGTCAATCTGTGAGACCAGTTTTATGAGCAACATACTCTATTCCAGAAAGATGGTCTCCATTTGAACTCGGTAGGTGCGGCACGGCTAGGTAGACTTTTACACGATAAAGTCGCCCTCTTCAAATAAACAAACACGGAACATCCAAGAGCAGTTACCTCAACGTAAATACCCACAGAGTCAGTTCACCAACTGTTTGGGATGGAATTAGTCTTCTATGTTAATGCACGTAGTCTACGTAACGAGTTAGAGGATTTAGAATCTCTTATTTACCTAGAAAATTATGACATTGTTAGCATCACAGAGTCCTGGATTAACACATCTGACCGTGACTTTCTAGCAGAGTACTCATTAACAAGGTACAATATTTTCAGCTGTGAGCGACCACATCGAGCTGGTGGCGGTGTTTTACCATATGTGAAAACTAGTCTCCACCCCCTTGTGCTATCCAAACCCAGTATTTCCAACATAGATGCCAGTTACGTTCAGCTGAGTATTGATTCACACAAAATAAATAAATAGCTCGTCTATCGTCCTCCAGCACAGTCAACTGAGACAGATGAAAAACTTTATGATCAAATTGCAGAAATTTGTTGTCAAGAGGATAGAGTAATTTTGGGAGACTAACCTACCAGTAACAAAGTGGGGTGAACTGCTAACAGCACACTCAGGACAAGAGCTTTACACAAATCTTCAAGAAAGCGCTCTTTCCCAACACGTAGGATACCCAACGAGAGGAAACAATATCCTAGACATCATCTTGGCTACAAATGATAACCTAGTCAACAACACTGAAAATTAGGACCTGAGTTTAGTTCCAGTGATCAACGAATTATACAGTTAAAATTACTACTGAAAAAGTAGAAGAAACAGAGAGCAAAAAAAAGGTCCCAGATTATTGTAGAGCTGATTTCAGCAGGTTCAGAGTGCTACTTGCAGCTGGAGATTGGAATCAAATGTCTGAAACCGATGACATAAACCAACCATGGGAAATATTCACAAAAAAACGTAACGAAGCGGCAAAGTCAAGTGTGCCACTTCGTAACAGGCGTCCAGCTGGTAATAGTAAACCAAAGTGGTGGTCCAGTGAAATTAAAAGTAACTTAATAGCCAAAAAACAGGCATACCATAAATATAAAACTACACAAAATAATGATGATAAATTACAGTACGATAATCTAGCCACATATCCAAAAAGTCTTATTAAACAAAGCAAAAGAGCACTGGAGATCCACATTGCTAATAGGCACAAATCAAATCCTAAAGAATTTTACAGTTACATTAGAAAGAAAAAGGTTATGACTACATTAATAGGTCCTCTAGAAACGAACAGTGGCAAACACACAGAAAACGAGGTCGAAATGGCAAACACACAGAAAATGAGGTCAAAATGGCAAACATTCTTAACAATTACTTTGCGTCTGTTTTTACAGTTGAAAACACCACCAGAAACCTACTGCTACCCACAAACTATGCTATCCATAATAACGATATCCTTTCAGCCATAAATAGTACGAACATAAACAAAACCCCTGGCCCCAATAAAATATCACCGAGAATTTTCAAAAAAACAAAAAATGAGTTACTGCTGCCACTCTCTGTCTTATTCAATAAATCGTTAAGTGCTGGAAAGTTCCATGCGAATGGAAACTAGCAAATGTAACACCTATTTTCAAAAAAGGAAATGAGTCACACCCAGGAAATTACAGACCAATCAGCTTAACATCAATAGTGTGCAAGTTAATGGAAAAAATCATAAGAGATAAAATAGTTAATTATCTAGAAAAAATAATATAATTAAAGACTCGTAGCATGGATTCAGACATCGTCGTTCATGCTTAACTAACTTACTGGACTTCTTCCACGATGTTTACAAATCATACAATGAATCAAGAGCGGTAGAAATAATTTACCTCGACTTTCAGAAAGCATTTGACACTGTTCCTCACAAGTGTCTCATGAGCAAAATAGAAGCACATGGAATAAAAGGAAATACGCAGAAATGGTTACAAGACTGGCTTTCAGAACGGAAACAGCGAGTTGTGATAAACGGGAAGGAATCCAAATGGCGTAATGTGATCAGCGGCATTCCCCAAGGCTCAGTACTTGAACCGATACTTTTTATTATCTATATAAACGATATTGATGAAGGTCTAAACTGTAAAGTATCCAAATTTGCAGATGATACTAAAATAACCAGCAAAGTAACTTCAAAATTACAGTGGTAGGAGTTACAAAATGACCTTAATACTTTAGCAAGCTGGGCAGAAAAATGGCAAATGAAATTCAACACAGAAAAATGTAAAGTACTTCATCTTGGAAGTAACAGCGTCCATGTGAATTACAAAATGAACAATATCCAGTTATCAAGTACAGACAATGAAAAGGATCTTGGTGTGATAATATCAAATGACCTAAAACCAAGTAAGTAGTGCACCGAGACGGTTATAACTGCAAACAAGCTGGCGGGTTTCATTGGAAGAACTTTCGAGTTTAAATCGGAAAAAGTCATACTTGCTTTGTACAACTCGCTAGTGCGCCCCTATCTTGAGTATTGTGTGCAATTCTGGTCTCCAATCTACAGAAAGGTCATTGAAAAATTAGAGAAAATTCAGCAAAGAATCACAAAAATGATACCACGACTTAGAAACAAACCATATGAGGAATGCCTTGAAGAACTTAAATTATTTAGCCTAACGAAGCACAGGTTAAGAAGGGACCTTATTGAAGTTTTCAAAATCATGCAGGGATATTACAACTTAGACATGAATAAATATTTTGATATAGACCGGTCGAGTCAAACCAGTAGTAATGGCTGCAAAATTTGGGAAAGCGTTTCCAATCCCATGTAGCAAAATACTTCTTTAACAGAGTTGTAAATATCTGGAACAGATTACCCTCAGATACCGTGAACAGTATCTCAAATGAGACATTCAAAAACAAAATAGACAAGTATTTGCACGAGAATCCTCAGCTGACTCTTTTTTTGTCCGAATAATTTGCTTTTATAGCTACTTGTAAGTTTATTCCCCTTTTGTCTACAAGACACCCTGTAAACAACGTACCCGTACATAGTGTCACGTCAGGTCATTATACATTTTTCAATTTATTCAATGCAAGTAAAGTAATATAAGCACAGATTAGGATCTGCACAGATAACCCTGAGTTAACGGTCACTACTCTTACTTTCGACCCCTGATGGGCTGTGGATCACTGAGGGTCCCTGTTAGTCAAGTGACCACCATCGGGATTTTTTTTATGTACCAGGGGTCACTGCTTCGGGAGGGAACTTGTGTACTTGTCCCACATGGGAGAGTTCCTTGTCTCAGTGGAGTGAATGGAGCTAGGGCCTGATTGACTGCTGCCTACCTTAAAAGCGCCAGGCAAGGCTGCCGCACCACCCCTAAACATCCACACTGTGCAGTCCCCTCGTGTCTACAGGACACCCCGTAAACGTAACAAAGCGTCACATCACGTCATTATACATTTTTCAATTTACTCAATGCAAATGAGGTAATATACAGTAAGCACAGATTAGGATCTGCACAGATAACCCCGAGTTAACGGTCACTGCTCTTACTTTCGACCTGTGATGGGCTGTGGATCACTGAGGGTCCCTGTTAGTCAAGTGACCACCATCGGGATTTTTTTTAATGTACCAAGGGTCACTGCTTCAGGAGGAAACTTGTGTACTTCTCCCACATGGGAGAGTTCCTTGTCTCAGCGGAGTGAACGGAGCTAGGGCCTGATTGACTGCTGCCTACCTTAAAAGTGCCAGGCAAGGCTGCCGCACCACCCCTAAACATCCTCACTGCGCAGTGTGTAGTTTCCACGTTATGTCCACAGACTTCCCATAAACGCAATGTCTATCTATCTATTGCCAGACGCCTCAATCCCGTTTGGGGTGGCCACAAACAAATCGCCTCCAAGTCGCCCTGTCCCCCGCCATTTCACTGCCCTGCTCCCAACTCACACACCCCTCTCTCATTTACCTCTCCACCCCATCCCTCCATCTCATCCTCGGCCTTCCCCTCCCTCTTTCCCCCTCCACCTCACTCACATACACTCTCTTCGTCAGTCTTTCACCCTCCATCCTCTCCACATGGCCAAACCACCTCAGTGCGTTCCTCATAACGCTTCCTATCACATCCACATCCACACCACAACGCTCCTTTATATCCTCATTCGTCAGCCTGTCTCTCCATGTGACTCCACAGGCTCGTCTTAAATAACTCATTTCCACTGCTCTCACTCTTGACTTGTGTCCTTCCAACAACGTCTAAGCTCCACTTCCGTACGTTAGAGTTGGTATCACAATACTGTCATGTAGTAACTTTTTCACTTCCATGCTCACTTCCCTGTTTCTTTTCACTGCTTTCAAAGAACCAGCAACCTTTCTGGTCTATAATGTCATGCCGTAACTATTAGTTTTTTTTATTACTTTCTCTTTCAGGTTACTCAATCGGGTAGCTTATAGACAAAGTATTATAGAATGTGACTTTTCCTTTCCAGTATTTCCTATGAAATTTCCATGTCAGTTTTTCCATGGTGCATGGTGGTTTTTCTCACTTTTTCCTAGAGGGTTTGGTGGTGGGGGGAGCCTTCTTGCTTTACTATCCTTATCCTTCAGCATGTAGAGTTAGATCCTGTAGTCATAGTTTTCTCAGTGACAAGCAGACTCGAAAGGACCATAAGGTTTGTTGCTGTTTACTTTCCTATGTAATCCTCCTCCTCTTCCTCCTCCTCCTCCTTCTTCTTCGTCTTCTTCTTCTTCTTCTTCTTCTTCTTCTTCTTCTCCTCCTCCTCCTAATCCTAATCCTCCTCCTCCTAATCCTAATCCTAATCCATCTTCTTCTTCTTCTTCTTCTTCTTCTTCTTCTTTTTCTTCTTCTTCTCCTTCTTCTCCTCCTCCTCCTCCTAATCCTAATCCTAATCCTAATCCTGATCCTAATCCTCCTCCTCCTCCTGCTGCCAACAGGCGTCCAGTGCGTGCATCACAGTCAGCAGTGTGGTATCCTTCCTAAGCGTACAACTCTACACAACCATGGTGGACGGCTTAACACAGGCCGGCCTCTACTTCACCTACGCAGCCGTCTGTATCATGGGAATATTTTACGTCAGGGCCATCCTTCGCGAGACCGGCAGATACTACGTTGGATAAATCGCTAAGAAAGCGGCGTTAGGGAACCTCCTTATGTGACGATAATACAAGCCACTTAGGAGGCCCCCCTAGCGCCTCCCTTTCAGCGATTTGTTTTGGGATACGGCTAGTGAATATAAATTTGTTTGACTTGTATTCCCGCCACTTAAGGAGGCCTCCCTAGCACTTCTTCCTAAGCGATTTATTTTGGAATACGGCTAGCTCATATCAATTTGTATGTTATCTGTGCTCAGTATGGCGATGTTTGAAGGATTTTTATAACTCAGAATAGGACAGTAAGGTGTAATATGCAAGAGAAATCTCCTAGAAAAATGTGTTAGGGAGTTTAACCGACAAGAATACGAACCCTGACTCGTATTCTCGTCGCGGAGTCTCCCAAACACCTCTTCTTCATCGTTTTATTTTTGATTACTAGTTAATATAAATTTGTGTTATTTATTCTGTGTATGGGGATACTTAAATCGGTTAATGGACAAAGATGAGAACAGTAAGGAGCAATAAGCAAAATAAATCGCCTAAGGAGAGGTATTAGGGAGCAAGGAAGTCTCCTTATCCGACGAGAATGCAGGCCTTCACTGTGGGTCCTTTTTGGTATAGGAGGTGTCAAAAAGTTTCATAATTTTGTCCAGGTAATATCACGTCACCTTGAGATCAGAAGGAATAATTCTCTGAGTGAAATTTTATCTTATCTTACTGTGGGTAATGAATTCCTGCATATAAATTCTCAGTTTAAATTCCGAGTATAATTTCTGAGTCTAGATTCGATGTGTAAATTGTGAGCATAAATTCTAAGTATAAATTCTAAGTATAATGCTGATTATAAATTCTGAGGATAAATTCTGAGAAATTCTAAGTATAAATTCTGAGGATAAATACGCTCATATTTATAATTCTCGTGAAAATTCTTAGCAACACTAAAGACAGTTCCTCCTTCAGAAGTTTTGAGTCTGCAGATTAGGACTTTGTATAATATTTCTCTTTTTTTTTTTAAGTTCCTACTCACTTGTTTTTTTTTTTTTTCTAGTTCTTATGTGTTAATAATTACTGAATCATTATTTAATTTGAAATGTTCCAAAAATATAATCTATAGGTGACAAAGTTTATCAATAAAATGAATAATAAGTAAATAAATTAATTAATAAATGTGATATGGAGTCAGCATTCCAGGGTCTTCTATTGTGAATAAATGAACGTGTGGCCCATTACCGTACTCTTTTCACCTGAACTTGGCTCAGGTTTCTGTTCTGTAGCAGCTTAGTTCACGTAGCTCAGTGGCAGAAAAGGACAATGCCACGGCTCTACATCCTTTCCATAGAACTTCTTCGTGCTAGCATCGTCGTCAGGTGTTATTCTATTGCTGCTACTAAGCATTCAAGTTGAAGAAATTGAGATTTTAGGTCAAGTTAAAGTAAAAAGAGTATGGTTCTCCTTGTATCAAACTTTTCTCTCCCCTTCCTCTCTGAACCCTACCTTACCCCATCTTTAGGAAGGAAAAAGAGGTTGAGATAATCAAGATGGTGGGGAAAATAATATGCCCTGTAGACAGTAATAAAAGACGTTCTTACCTCAAACATGTTTAGCAAGCATCGCGTCCAGTCATGATATTAGTACCCTTGTAAATATACAAGTATATTAGACCTATATATATGCTTTCATGGCCAATTTAATGCCACTAACTCATATGCACACTCACAGACATTCGTTACCACATTCACAGCATCGCGGCACTTGCGTGTGTTGCATGTAGGTAAGCATCTATATGTAGGAAGTGTGTATGTGATAAATAATAATATATACATAATATATGCATGTATGAAATATAACTCGCTAGGAAAAAAAAATGGAATACCTCTTTCCTTTTTCCCAGCGAGTTATGCTTCATATTACTGTACGTATCACACGTTTTTGTGAATTATTATTCTTCATATGCAGGTATGTGCTCTGTGGTTGCCTATTACTTTAGTCAGATGAAAGCCCATCTTCCCTCACCCAGTGGCAGTGGGTAAGACCAATCACTGAATCAAGCGTATCGGTGTTGTACGAAGCGCTTTAAGGTTACTATACCCGTCACCAAGCAACATGACTCATGAGTCCCACCCCCGACCCTCACCCACCGCCTGGAGTGTGGTGAAGATGGGCGGGGCCACGACTTCAGGAAGAGGGCGGGGCTTAAGAGATGAAGGAAATTCCCTCCAGCCCCACAGGCGAAGACAGATTTATAAGCAGGACGCAACACTATGTGGGAAGTAGAAAGCCAAAAGCAGTAATATCTTAAGGTTAAAATACTTCCTCACTCCCTTTCCTTATCGATTTATTTTGTACTGTTACTGTAACACACATCGCTTTTGGAGGGTTGCACATAAATTGTCTGCAATAAATCCTGGACGTAGCATGGAAGGGCAGAGAAATTCACATTGAAATCTTTCACAAAATACAGCCACAATTAAGGACTCATGCCCCAGATAAGCTCCACTGGTTTCGACCCACAATAAGCATGTCAGACCATTGATTACCAAGGCAGGTTATGTATGTACCTTTAACTAAGGGGAGAAGACCAGTAGTCAGTGGTACAGACCCTCTTGAGGAAGTGTGGCATTCGACCTACAGTCATTGAACACCTGGCAGCAACCCAGTCATTATGGTGCTCAAGCTGACCTACACACACAGTACACCTTGAAGACCTGCTAACCAGGATGAAAGAGGGAAGACGCTCCTGACATCCTGGACACAATGCAGGTGTCAAGGGAGTGCACTGGTAAGGCTTAAATGGACTAGAACCCCTGCACCTTTGCCCCTCTTAGAATGATGCTCTCTCTCTCTCTCTCTCTCTCTCTCTCTCTCTCTCTCTCTCTCTCTCTCTCTCTCTCTCTCTCTCTCTCTCTCTCTCTCGGCATAGTGTGTGGTAACCTGGCAGGCGTCCCACCCCACAGAGACCTGTAACGTCTATGACCTCGGTATATACTGTACAACTACCTGCAGTGGTACTGGCATCAGTGTACATAATTCCTTCATCATCCTGTCATCAGTTCGCCTTATTGGAGCAGCGTCGTCATTAACTATGATGGACAGCCTTTTGCAATTTTCACAGCTGGAGCAAGTCGATCGTTTGTTGGAAGCAGGGACTTAGCCAGGATTTTGTTGTGTGTGTGTTGGGGGTGGTGGTGAACCTTGGATGTCATTTTTCCTGAGATACAGCTGCTTGGAAAATATCACAATAGTATATGGATTAATTTAAAAAAATGCATCGTGTTTAAATAGAGAGTAATTCAGGAAAAGTAATCAATACCTGAGTGAATAAATGAGGATATATATATGTAGGCCTATACTCGTACATGACTTCCTTCAGTTCAGCTTATTCTGTTAGCAGTGAAGGGGGGGGGGAGGCCTTGGGCTCCCCATCTTTGGCTGCGCGTTTGGTTAATAGATCGTTAAACCGGGAAGAGTTGCTGTTTGGAGGCTTGCACGAAGAAGTCCTCGTGGATGGAAACAGAGGGTGAGATTATGCGTTCAGTGGCATTCACCCCTAGATAATGAATGAGTGTTTACAGCAGGATTTACTGAAAATTCGTTGTATGTGTTAGTCTACACGTGATGTAAGTTAGTCCCGAAGCTTGAAGCTTATAGAAGCAAATTATTATTGTTACCCATTAATTGATAAAAGAAAACAGATTTTTGTATTAGAGAAAACAAATTTCAGTGGCACATTATTATTTGAAACAATCACAGTATTTCGAGGTGATACTCGAAATTAATGTGAAACAAAGGCACCTCAACTAATAATTATCCGTGTTTTAGATTTACTCTAGTGTGTTAATGAAAGAATGAAGCGACATAAACTGGACTCGATCACCGATTCCTGACAATGGGTAATATTTGGTGGAATGCAGTGCTACCGAAATGAGATGTTGGGCAGGTCTGGTATGACTAGAATGACCTGGAAAGACGTGGAATGACCTGGGAAGACCTGGAATAACCTGGAATTACTTGGAAAGACCAAGAATGACCTGGGAAGACCTGGAATAACCTGGAATTACTTGGAAAGACCAAGAATGACCTGAGAAGACCTGGAATGTAGTTTATGTCCTCGCACAATACTAACATAACCCACTAGAATTTGGAAAACCGCACAAAGTAAATAAATAAATAAATAAATAAATTCTTACCTGTGTCGTTACCTCGTTATGGGATGGAGATAAGCAGGAAGGTCGGTAGGAAGGTGAATAAAAAGGTAGGAAGGTAAATAAAAAGGTAGGAAGGTAGTCAGGAAGATGGGAAGGTAGGTAGTCAGGTAGTCTGGATGATAGGAAGGTAGGTAGAGAGAGAAATACAAAGGGAGGTATGTAGGGACTAGGGAGGTAGGTAGGGACTTCGGCAGGGAGGTTAAATGGAAGGCAGGTAGGGAGATAAGCAGGTAGGGAGATTGATAGGTAGCCAGGGAGGTTGGTAGGTAGCCAGGGAGGGGGGGTAGGGACGTAGGCACTGAGGGTACTTTAGGAAGAAAGGTAAATATTACGTGGAGAGGTAAGTATGCAGGTAGGAAAGTTGATAGGTAAGCATGTACAGTAAGTAGACAGGTACGAAATGAAGGAGGCAGGTGCAGTAAGTAGACAGGTAGGTAAGATCAACAGGAAGAAGTACTGTACACGTCCCAAAGACTTAACTATCTTGCTGACTTCTGGACTTTAGTTCCTTCTGCCTTGAATTAAAAAAAAAAAAAAAATGGCCTAACGTGGTGGCAAAGCATGAGATCAGCCAATAACGATGAATCCGCTGCGCACTCCACTTCGTCTTCATGCGTGGCAACTCGCAGTTAATCATTACAGTACTAAGGGAATACTCTATCAGTCTATGTATCTGTCTGTTTATGTACCTATGTCTATCTGTGCATTTATCTGTCTATCATCTATCTATCTGTCTGTCTATCTATCAATAACCACATGCCTTTATCCTGGAAGGGGTGGCCATGAAAAATCGCCGCCTGTTAGCCAGTCGGCGCTATCAGGCTGCCCTTACTCCAGTCGACAACACTCTGATTCACATTTCTCCGTCTCATTCCTCCTCCTCGTCCTCGGCCTTTTTAACCCCCACCTTCCCTCCTCCTTGGAGGAGGCGGTGGCGCAATCGGTAGAAAGGTGGCCTGCAGTCCAACCGGACCCAGGTTCAAATCCCGGCTGGGGCAGGGAACAGTTTAAGGATTTGAATTTTCATAAAATCAGACTTTACTGATCTACCAGAAGACCCGCCGACATGTCATAAAAATACCCCCGCTAATACCAATACACCAGTCCTGTATGAGACAGCCCTAGCATGTATTCAATATGGACGGTGGGTGTTAGCGCCGAAGTGGTGACATGTAGAGGTGTGTTGTATGTAGGACTACTGGGCCTTGGGAGCAGGTTGTGAAGCCTATGCCCTGAGTCGGACACATAAGAAAAAAAAAATTCTTCTCCACGTCACCCACAAATGTTCTCCTAGTTAGTTTCATTCTCCTTTCCCTCCAGAGGACCCCGTCTCAAGGTGATTATAGCATCATACAGCACAAGCACATCAACACTACTATGTTCCCTAACCTCCTCATTTATCCGTCTGTCTCTCCATGTACAGTACGGGCCCGTTCACACCGAGGCCGGAACCAGACATATTCTGACGTAAAAAATATGCGACGCAAGGTGTCCGACGCAAATCCCCCGCCGGAAAAGGTGTTCTCACTGGAGACGGAATTGCGGTGGGTGGTAGTGTCAGACCAACGGTCAGGGTGGTAACATGGTGCTGTCAAGGTGTAGGAAACTTTTGTTACTCTGGCTCCATAGGAGGAAACAGAGACATGGACAACGTAAATACTGGGTGCATCCCATTAACAGGACACGAACGTCATTGGTTGAATATCACTACCTCTTTCCCCAAATACTTGATGACAAACATAGGTGTGTGGAATATATACGAATGAAATCGTAGACATTCCGTCACCTGTTGAATCTTTGCAAAGATCATCTAAAGAAGGAAGAAACAAACTACAGGAAACCAGTATCTGCAGAAGAACGACTGGTCGTCACCCTAAGGTAAAAATATTATATTGCATTATAGGATACATACTTTGCAGGAGCTGCATATAGGCTCTTATGTTAGGGATGGTTAAGTTATGTTTGTGTATGATTTACCGATACAGGTTCATGCATACAACATGTCTGTACCATACGTAATATTGCGGTAGGTTACTAAATTATTAAACGTCACACTAATGAAAGGTATAAATAAGGACAAGAATGCATGCAGTTATAACACCATTTATTCCTACCCACGCACAGAATGCATGAAAAGATCGTACCGTATGTATCATACACAGGAGCCATACGATCTCATGGTAACGTACAGTAACATCAAATAATATGAACATAACCTTAGCATAAGTGTACACCTTCCATACATAAGAATATATACATACACTATCGTAATACAGTAGTAATGAACCAAGCACGTTATGTTCGTCACCAGCAACATAATACGGGGCTCTGTGTGTCAGCACGTACTTGTGACCAAGTACATCCATATAATTATATACAAGTTACAAACAGTATATGATGTTACCTTGGGTGCACTGTGTATAATGGATCCCACACATAGTTACATTAAATCATATACTATCACCGACACCTTCCATGTCATGCATCGTATAAGTGGATACACTGCTTGATGGCTGTGTGATACCTGGTCCTGTTTGTTGATGGAAAGGTACGTCAGCTCTAGGTGGCATCGATATGTTTGGGACCTGTGATGTGACTGACGTTACCGATGTAGATGTCGACGTACCTAGTAACCTAATGAGGATGTTTTGTACCTCACACCTAAATGTTGGTTTTGTTATAGGATCTAGTTGAGCAAGCATTGGTTTGAGACTTTTGAAAAAAAAAAAATCATCATCGCAGCTATCTGTGTCCCGTAATGCTTGTAGAACCTCTCGGTCGAATGGGGACAGGTCCTCTGTGACCCGCCTCTTTGGCCTTGAGGACTGAGAGCCCCCAACGGGTCTCATCCGGCCTATGGGTAGATCTTCATGGAAGGAGGGAACCTCCGATCGCACTACTGTATTTGATGATTCCTGTTGTACACCCATGACATCATGTCCCACACTGGTGTCCTCGGTGCCTTCGTTATTACTTTGTATCTGCCCCCTTCATGATGTTTCTTCACCTGCTGTGTCTGTGACAGATGAAAGATGTTCCTCTTCGAGATTGCCATGTGTTTCACGTGGGACAACATGGCGTTAAGAAGGACATGCTATCAAACAGTGGCCATCTCTGTTTTCTTGTCGCTGTTGGCCTGAAGTTCCACTCTTCACATCCCAATATTGTTTAATGAATTAGTCACGGAGGTATCCCCAGCGCTTCTTAACCTCCTCCACTGAAAACCATAAAGCAGCATATGTTATAATAACTGGAGAATATATGCACCCTTGTACAATATTAACCATGTCACCACATGACCACACTCGTGGGTGAATTAAATAGTCAGGGGTAACAGACATTTGTGTGAAGGTGTCATCATTGCATAAACAGTAATGGTCATGATGTGTTTTGTAGTACCAGGTATGCAAACAGACATGTATGCAGACTTTTATAAATGAATGTAAGCACACACACACACACACACACACACACACACACACACACACACATCATTATGCATCCTTGATGGAGAGAGAGAGAGAGAGAGAGAGAGAGAGAGAGAGTATTATAAACCATATAATTGATTTTAACACAACATTCACTTATTCCTATTATACCTTTTCACCGGTGAGGACATGACATTCTCCGGATATGCACATGTACATAACATGCATACATAATAATATATCATTGACACAATAATCCCTGGTATGGTTGATCTTTCGTCTCCTGCAGATACCTTGGGACTGTTGAATCATACGTGTCAATGACGTACCACTTTCGCATGGGAAGACCAACTGTACACACTATCATTAAGGAGACATGTGCAATCCTTTGGGACATTCTGCAGCCTCACCACATACCTACACCAGATGTGATGACATGGAAACGAATTGCAGAGAGGTTTCACAATCGCTGGAATTTCCCAAACTGCATTGGAGCCATAGACGGCAAGCATATACTTTTGAGAGCCCCACCACTATCTGGGTCAATGTACTATAATTACAAGGGATTTCATTCAATTGTCATGTTAGCTGTTGCTGACGGGGAAGGACGCTTTGCCGTTACTGACGTTGGCGCATACGGCGGCAACAGCGACGGCGGTGTGCTAAAGAACTCGCCCTTTGGCAAGAAGTTGGCATCCCAAGACTTGCACATTCCACTTCCAACTTCCCTACCTGGCACAGATATTGCGGTTCCATATGTATTTGACGGCGACGATGCATTCCCACTCAGCAGCAACCTGATGAGGCAGTTCCCACCGAGAGGCCTGACAGATGCACAACGTACATTCAATTATCGATTATCTAGAGCTAGGCGGGAAGTAGAGTGCACATTTGGCATGCTCGTAATGAAGTGGCAATGTCTGTATCATCCTATCAATCTTGTACCCAGTGTTGCATGTAGTATTGTGAAGGCAACGTGTGTACTTCACAACTTTGTTATGAATACTGAGCCACAACACAGACAGCGAAATTGTATGTTAGACGAACAGGTGCCATTTCATGTTTCAGCAATGGGACATCTCACCGGTGCTGGGAACATGAACGCAGGTAGACCTCTTAACATGGCTGTGGAGGTGAGGCGTAGGTTCATGGAATATTTCACATCTCCAGAGGCGTCATTGCCCTGGCAGAATGGCAGGCCCTAAATACAAATGCCTAGGAACCATGATGTATTGCTACATGTACTATGATCACTGTGACATTAGGATATGATGTAACTACTGCATGTGTCACATGGGAATATGGGAATAGTGGCATGGTGTTTATGTAATTATACATGTAGGTATAGGTACTACTTGTATATGCTTTATTTAACAATGAATACACACATTTACTACAGAGAGTATGTGGTGTGCAACGTATATGAAATGTGCATACATGTCGACAGGTATGTCATAAATACTCATGGTACTCTGTAGCACATTAGGTTATGTTAGGAACTGTCTGCTTGAATGATAAATATAGTGTCATGTCAACACGTACGTTTTACTGTTCTAATCACTGCCCAATATACACGTACAGAAACCATTATTGATACGCACATAGAGCACGGGAGTATGTGTTCACATGTGAACACTTATGCTATCATAAAACACACACGTATGCATCAAGAATGGCAATACAATCCACCTGTACAATGTTACATTATGTCACCCTTCAACTTCCATGGGGCCTACTGTGTAAACTATATGTCCTGTATGCCGAATGCGGGTGCGGGTCACACATTATCCTGTTCATATCACCTGACATGTTGTAATGTAGCCATGTGATTTATGGTTAATAAAACTTCTGTGTATGGCAGACACATCGCTTGTTACACAGTCCGTCTACTGCATTTAGAGATATGTAATTTCGAAGAGGGGTAGTCTGTTTATGGTACGTACAACACGCCCAATATATGTGTGCAGTGTTTGGCGATAATGATCGTGGACATTACTGATACAGATTCAACATATGGGGTTCCACAGGCATGATATATTAGAAGCTTGATCTCCTCGTACACCTGCATCACGTCATCGACATGCAGTCTCTCGCCTGTAATTGGTGATGTATGGTCTCTCTCTCTCTCTCTCTCTCTCTCTCTCTCTCTCTCTCTCTCTCTCTCTCTCTCTCTCTCTCTCTCTCTCTCTCTCTCTCTCTCTCTCTCTCTCTCTCTCTCTCTCTCTCTGTGTTCTTACCTAATTGTATCTTTACAGGAATGAGTCAAGCTCGTACTGTCCCGTGTCTTAAACAATATTTATCGTACATATCCTTAAATTTGTGAATTGTTTTGGCATACACTATTTCATTCGGTAGTGCATTCCATTGATCAATTGCTCTGTTTGGGAAACAATTTCCTTACGTCTTTATCACCTCTCTTCTTATGCAGTTTTTTGCAGTGTCCTCTTGCTGATGCTTCTCCATATGTTAAGTAATCATTTATGTCTATTTTCTCCTTCCCTGATATGCACTTATACAGCATTATCATGTCACCTCTTTTCCTTCTCTCCTGTAGTGTTGGTAGATTCAGTTTATTTAGTCTTTCTTCGTAGCTTAGGTCCCTTAAGCTTGGTATCCATCTTGTAGCGGCCCTTTGAACTTTTTCAATCTTGTCTATGTGCTTTTTGAGATGAGGACTCCAGACTACTGATGCATATTCCAGGGTTGGTCTAATGAATGATGTTATTATCCTTCTTAGCATGTCTTCATTTATGTATGTGAATGCTATTCTCATATTTGCAAGCAGTGTATACATGTTCGTACCTTCTCGCTGATGTGGTCAGCCGGAGATAGTCTGTTATTGATAATCACACCTAGGTCTTTCTCTCTTTCTGATGTGTATAGGGTTTTATTTCCTAACTTATAATCCCAATCAGGTCTTTTTCCACTTTTACCAAACTTGATTACATGACACTTGTCCACATTGAATTCCATTTGCCATGTACTATTGCGGACAGGAGTTCTTAGCCACCCTCGTCCAGCCAACCCGTATATGTGGCAACGTCGCATTCACGAGCACAGAGGTTGCCTTCGATGCAATTCTGCCGAAAAGTATCCCTTCAGCTTTCGGCTTGTACTAGTGGATAAAGCAATAATAATATTTACTCTGAAGGTTTGACTCTGATAACAGAAATATGTCACACTGATTATTTAATAACTTGTTTCTCGTATAGAGCCAAGCAAGTGACAGATATGTATATTTGACTCCACTCCACGATTTCCTGTAGGTCTGAACCAGCGAACACAGAGTGAACAAGTTCGAAGCATTCATTTGTTACCAGGATTGGGTGTGCTAAGCCGACTCCGCTCTTTCTTTACCCCTGCGCAATTGTTGACTCTATACAGGGGTTTTATCCGCCCCTGTGTGGAGTACAACTCTCATGTGTGGGGAGGCTCCCCTCATACAGCTCTTCTCAATAGGGTGGAGTCAAAGGCTTTTCGTCTCATTAACTCTCCTTCTCTTACTGACTCCCTTCAACCTCTGTCTCTTCGCCGCACTGTTGCATCTTTATGTCTTTTCTATCGCTGCTTTAATGGTCACTGCTCCTCTGAACTGTCTGCTTGCATTCCTCCACCTCTACGACGGGCGCGTAGCACCCGTCTGGCAGCAGACTCTCATCCTTTTTCTGTCCAACTCTCTAATGCAAGAATTAACCGTTACTCCCAGTCTTTCATTTATGCAACAGGTCAACTCTGGAACTGTCTCCCTCTGTCTGTATTTCCTGCTGCCTATGATCTCCAGTCTTTCAAACGCAGTGTGTCCAGGCATCTCAAAATGATCGGATCTTGAATTTGGCTCTATATTGTATTTTGTTTTTCTCTTGGAGGGAACTGTTACTGCGGGCTCATGGCCTTTGGTTCCTTCTTCCTCGCATAAAAAAAAAAAAAAAAAAAGGAGAGAGAGAGAGAGAGAGAGAGAGTAGTGAATGCCTGTGAATTTTCGAGGAATGAGGCGGAGAAATGAGGTGCTCAGCTCAGTTACCCAGGGATTTTTCCTTTCGTTTCGGTTGGCTTATGACTAAATGAAGGTAAATTATGAAATATAATAACTAGATGACGAAGTGGTAATAGGGTCTGGCTAATGATTGGTGCAAGGTGTGCAGTGTTAAGCCTAATTCCAGGCAACGGTCGCTGTTAAAAGTTGGATATTTTAAGTCCTATTTATTTTAAATAGCTCTATGTATGTTTACAGTAAGTGTATGCCCCTATGGACCTATTTTCACCCTATGAATATATTTATCAATGGACATTTCACCACTCGGTGCATAATCGCCCATGGACCAATATTCCTTAATGACTTTTTTTTTTTTTTTTTTTTTAAGACGCCTACTTTTCTACGTAAACCTATTTTCCCATGAACTAATTTTCCCCACTTATGTATTTTCTCTCCATGGATGCAGGTTTCCTACATGGACGTATACCCATGGACATATATTTCACAGAACCTATTTTCCTCATAAACCTATTATCTGACGTGGTTATATCACCGACTGATGCGTGCAGTTGAAACACAGACTCTTAACCAACAGACGTATTGCACTATGGACCTGTTGTAACCCACTGGATATATATACCTACTTCAGCATGATTCCAAAATAATATCCCCTGTGGAACGATTTTCCGCACACTGAACTATTCCCAACTTGGACATATTCACTCAAATGACGTAATCCCAGAGGTCTATTTTCCCACAGTCTGTCCATCCACCTACACACCCACCCATCAACGCACATACCCACAACCTTACTCAATATAGTATGTCTCAAAATTAGGACGACATAAACCAGTCTCTTGCCTTGTCCTTCACGTAGCTCCGCCACCCACCCCACTTAATGCACGAACCCCACTCCACCCAACTTCTCCAGCCCAACAACCCTTTCCCTCCCTCTCGCCCACCCACTCCACCTAATCCACCTGTGAAACCACCAGCCTACACTAACCAATCCACCAACCCAATCAGTAAACCTACCAACCCACATACCATGCTCCACAAGTCAGATGACTCGCAATTCAACACACACACACACACACACACACACACACACACAAAGACGGGGTGGATTTCCTTACACGAGAGATGAGTGTCCCCGCTTAACTCAGTCTGTCGGTAGAAAATAATATTTTTTACAGGGAGTTTGCCAGGCCGATAAAGGGGTAGATATGAGCTTCGTTCCGGCTACATACACATGATCTTATGCAATGTGAGTAAATAACATGCTCGAGCTAAAAAGGGAATTTTTCCTTTGGCTGATGACGAAGGAGTTTATTTACCCCAGGATAACTTCTCGTCGGACAAAATGAAAGATGGGTTTTATTCTGGGTAACGCCAGTTGACTTTGTCAAATTATTAGCCAGGCCGCGTAACTTCTGTTAAATGCCTTATGTTCGTATTTTCTCTCTCTCTCTCTCTCTCTCTCTCTCTCTCTCTCTCTCTCTCTCTCTCTCTCTCTCTCTCTCTCTCTCTCTCTCTCTATCTCTCTCTCTCTCTCTCTCTCTCTCTCTCTCTCTCTCTCTCTCTACGAGGTATGCATTTAAGGGCACGTAGATCAGTTAAGTCCCGTCCAGACGATCGAGCAATGCCCGCGGGCACAAGCGAGCAGTTTGCCTGTTGACGGGCTCACCGCTTGTGCCCGCGGGCAAATGTGTAAATTGCCACGGGCAATTTACGCATTTGCCCGCGGGCACAAGCGGTGAGCCCGTCAACAGGCAAACTGCTCGCTTGTGCCCGCGGGCATTGCTCGATCGTCTGGACGGGCCTTTAGGATAAAATTGGATGGAAGCCACACTACCCGCAGGGTAATGTGGTGGCAACAAGTTTCGAACCCATAACCTTGGTCATGAATTATATCCACCACACTAACCCCGCACTCTCCTCATTCTATGATATGTGCGTTCAACATGTTTAATGTTATAAAATATCACATGAACATATTGACAACTATCATACAGAATGCATAACGGTGTTATAATAAAGACTAACAAAGTAAGATATTTATTTAAATACTGTATACATACTATACATTTGCATCTAACTCAGAAGGGAAAAAACTTCATCAATGGCTGCAATGTGCTCTATTCTATGGTTTGCATTGCCAAAGACCCTATTTATAAGCATCTCTAACCAATAAACGACATTGCACATTATGATTATCCCTTTCCTACTATTACATACACTCGTGTTTAGTAGTGGGTCCATCCCCCTTCCTTTTCAATGACCTCTGTAAGTCTATTTGGGACTGATGCAACCAGATTATATATTGTGTTTTGATTCCGACGAAATGTGTTCCATTCAGCCTTTGTATGTTGTAGCAGCTCCTGTGAAGTTCTCTCGTGACCAGGTTCCCACGTATTTACCACATTACTCCACACATGCTCGATTGGGTTGATATCAGCACCTTTACTAGGCCATACCAGCAACTCTATATCCCGTTGATCATCAAACCACCGTCGAACGATTCTGGCGGTGTGGACTGGGCAGTTGTCCTAAACATATGAAATGATTATGGATTAAGAGTGCATGATTAAAATACTGCTTTGAAACACGTACGCAACTGTAAACATTTACCTAGTAATTAGTAATGGTAACATTAACATTAATTTAGGTAGGCTGTATCAACTGAACGAAGGTCATTAATGCATGCAATCCCCTATGGTTTTACTTGCAGGTGCTCATGTTTAGCATTCCCCCTTTCCTCAGGAGAGTCTTACTCAAATTTCGGGGAGTCGTATTGAAGTTTTAATAGAGATATATTTATATACAGAAACTACTGAAGCAATATTATATAACCTACAAAATATAACAACGGATGTGCATATATCTTTGTGTGTGTGTGTGTGTGTGTGTGTGTGTGTGTGTGTGTGTGTGTGTGTGGTGGTCTTTACATGAGGTTGAGGTGTGTTTCTCATACCTGCATAAACACAATCCTTTCCGGATAAGGCAGAGCCATTGCCCGAACTGTAGGAAGCATCACTTCTTCCAATATCTCCAGGTATTGGTTGGCGGTAAATCTTCCTTCTATCTCTGCCAATTCTCCTATACCATGGAGGTGTATCCAGCCCCACATGTTGCAGCTGACATGCCCACTTCTTGCTATTTCGTAGATATTCTGTAGAGAATAAC
Organism: Coenobita brevimanus; assembly: GCF_032717465.1. Taxonomy (NCBI): domain Eukaryota; kingdom Metazoa; phylum Arthropoda; class Malacostraca; order Decapoda; family Coenobitidae; genus Coenobita; species Coenobita brevimanus. The sequence continues at coordinate 2,430,182 of NC_136972.1, forward strand.
GGTGCCGTCAGGTCGCCAGCATCTTAGACGACCATGGGTGGTGCTATGGAAAGTCTTCTCATCGGAAAAAATTACTCTGGCCCAGAAAGCCAAATCTTCCTGGACGTAGCGCTGGGCAAACTGTAATCTGGCGTCACGATGTCTCTGCTCTAACCTTTCTTTGACTGCAGGAACCCTATGATGGTAACCAGACTTGTGTAATCTTCGTTGAACTGTTCGAGCAGACACCTCAAGCTGTAGCCGATTGCGAATGATAACTGCATTTGTAATGGGTGTCCGTCTAGTCTCTTCTACAATTTGCCTGTCTTCTTCTGCGGTTGTTTTACGTGGTCCTCCACATCTTGGTAGGTCAAGTAGAGATCCACTTTCCTCCCACCTCTGCAACCACTTTCTGACAGTAGATCGGCATATACCAAGCTCTCTTGATATAGCGGACACAGAAGCACCTGCATCCCTCATTCCCAAGATCCGCGCACGTAGAGCAATCTTCTGCTGTGTGGAGTTCATACTAAGGAGTGAGGCTACTGTAGAATGTGTTCTAATCAACGCTGGAACACTGTCATCAGCTCGGGTTCAGGCCCGAGGGTCATTTTTCGAAACCGAACGAACTGTTCCATTACACACACACACACACACACACACACACACACACACACACACACACACACATTATATAACCTGGTGGGTGATCACATTATCGTACGGTAAAGTTGATAAAACATTATGATCCATAGATAAGAACGATAAGGTGGATATCCCGATTATTTGAAGCTTTACATATAATCGACTGTCATAAAATTTAAGGTAGAATACTTTTGAACCAGTTGCACTACTTTTGTTTTTCTTGCGTGCGTCAATAAGTAACATCGGATATCTGATAGGGATAAGAATATCCACACTCTATGAGTATATTACACAAAATGCAGCATGTTCCAAATCTTCATGTATGCCTTACCAGGATTCTCACTTGGGACCTATAAAATAGAATAGTCAACAGCTTCCACCACAGAGTTTAGTGGTGGCAGTATACAGCCAGAAGTTTAAGGAAGATATATTTTATTGGCAGAATATTTCGCACGTGCTACCATACGCATATCTCGATTCAAGCTATGAACCACGTGTCATTATTCACACTTTCAATGAAACGGGAAGATGAAGCAGTCCACAAGTTCCCTTTAATTGGTTTCATGAATAAATGACTTACACGAAACAAAGGTGATTCTTAATATCATACTTCTTTTCCTCTAATACATCCGAGTCAAGCATTCAGTTTGATTGTAACCTTAGTCAGGCACATTCACGCAATATTAACGTACATGGGATATAACTGACAGAAATATCTACCTGGCAACTAATGCACCCACGATTGCGGCGATGCCACATCCCAGGGTTAGCCAGCTGAGGGTGGCTACGAACTCCTGTCCGCAATAGTACTACTCCATTCATGAAGTTTAATTCTTCTTGTAGCCCTTTACAAGAGTCTGTGTTAGTAATTCTCCTTTGTGTTTTTGCATCATCTGCAAACATATTCAGATAGTTCTCATTTCCAGTGTTACTGTTTATATCATTTATATACACTAAAAACATGATTGGTGCCAGCACCGAACCCTGTGGTACTCCACTAGTCACTTCTTTCCATGATGAGTGTGTGTGTGTGTGTGTGTGTGTGTGTGTGTGTGTGTGTGTGTGTGTGTGTGTGTGTGTGTGTGTGTGTGTGTGTTGTCCTGGCTCCCAGATTATAGCCATAAACCCCTTATCTACGGCACTACTTTAATAACCATACCCACGTCCTACGACCCTCGCTGTCCTAACGAAACACGATTACTGGTCTACATCTGGCATTGGACATATAACACCTGACAGTACATAGCCCGTAATGTATCATTACAATTATGAACAGTATTGTAAACACTCGTTACGCACCCCGTAGTACACATAATCACTACAATTAGTAATTATCATACCTACAGTACATGTGTATCTCATGTCTGCATACGACAGGAAGCCCATACAGTACTGTAAACGCATTTTACTTAAACTCACCTTCATTAATCTCACCTCCTTTGCCACTTCCTTCCACAGCTGTCCCAGGGTGTCCCTGTTCCTGTGTTTAGGGTGTGTTTTATCGTATATGGCGGTACGGCTCTATACCGCCACAATCAACCTCACGTCTTCCATGGTAGCTACACACCTGTGGATAACACGGTCACACAGCTCCACATAACGTCGGAATCAAACGGACAAACGAGGTACAGTACACACTTTTCTGCGCCACAAGATTCTGACATTATTCGGGCCACCGGTGTGAACGCTTCACCAGGTTCATGAAACATTTAATGGTTGTTACCACGGCCGTTTGTTTCCGACGCTGGTGATCGGACAATTTCCGCCACAATATGTCTGGTTCCGGCATCGGTGTGAACGGGCCCTAACCCCACACGCTCAGCTCAAATAACTCATTCCTTCTCCTCTCCACTCTCAGCCTTGCTCTCGTAGCGTGCAGACCTCTGGCCAGTCTCTCTAGAGCTTTGGACTCTGCCTCATTTATTGAGGAAGAATTATCGGGAGTTTTTCCTGCTTTTTTTCCTTGCAGGACTTAGCCTAATTTACTTAAGGCGATTTTTCTTATTTTTTCTTGTTTTTGGGTGAACTCTGTCTCTGACGGATAGACCCTGCATGCTTGTGTGTGTGGGTGTGTTTTGTGGGTGTGTTTGTGGGTGTGTGGGTGTTTTTTTTTTTCCAGCTGCCGTTAGTGTCTCTCTGCGTGGTACGAAGCCGAACCCTGAAAGGGTGCCGTTAGGGCATTTCCATGAGGGGGGGCCATTAGGACCTGGTTATAGGAAGCGCAGAGAGCGGCTCTGTTAGATTAGGGAAGACCCGAGAGGGGCAGTGGCGGGGCGTCCCACGTCGCCCATTAGAGGGCGGGGAGCATAGGTAGCCCGTCACTTTAGGGACCTGCCAGTTTCTCTTGGTTTATTGTTTTAAGAGTGAGAGTTGGTGTATCTGTTTGGGTGTCTGTGTGAGTGACGTTTGTGTGTGCTTGTGTGTCTGTCCCTCAGGGACATGAGACGGACCCAGATCCCCAGGCCCACAGGGCCGGCTCGCCAATCCCCTTCTACGCAGAGGACGTCTCGCCCTGCTGCCACGCCAGGCACGAAGCGAGAGCGGCATCTCTCAGATGCAAGCTCTCACTCGTCGACGTCTGGTGACGTCTCTGCCTCCTCTCCTTCTTGTCGACCCACGGGGCCTGTTCCCTGCGCAAAGGCTGTTGCCTCAGCCGCCCTCCCCACTTTGGCACGTGCAGCCAAGGTTGCTCGTGTCCATGAGGCTATGGAGGAAGCTGCTTCGGCTCCGCTTCCCATCCCTAACAACACGCCCTCTGGTGCTGCCCTTATAGCTGCCTCTACTGCTGAGTGCCCACGCCGCCAGGCACCTACCACTGCCATGCCAACTCCACGCAATGGAGCCTGTGCTACACAGGCATCTATCGCTGATCGTTCTCCTGCTGGAGCTGCCCCTTCTGCTAGCACCACTGACGCTGACGGTTTTATAACTGTGGCGCGAAAACCACGGCGAGCACCACAGGGAAACACCGTTCCTCCTGCATCCAGGACTTTGGTGCCGTGGCAGCCTCCCTCTGCTTATCGCCCCTCAGTCTCGATCGTGCCTCCTCCATCTCCTCGCTCGTCCTTCCCGGCCTTTCGCGTTCCTCTCCAGGAGGGATACAGCACGAACTACAATGCCTTAGCGGCACTGGAACAACATCTGCAGGGCCTCGCAGCTATGAATCGATATGGACTCGACGTATCTGCACCTGAAGGCAGTGGCAGAGGAGGACGTCCTCATTGTCAGGCTCTTGGAGCTCTCTCAGGTCACCCAAACTACAAAGGCAACGGTTATTGGATATCCCTGGCGCATGCTGGTGGATATCCTCTTAAGGCACCCACTTGTAGAGGGAGGGGAATGCTGTCAAAACCAGCGAACCAGGAAGGAAATGCCGCAGGTCTGTGTGACCGTGCGGGGGGCCTCTCGTGCAGTCCCTCTACCTGGGCAATTGGGGAGCTTTCCATCTCCACCCCTTCACGCTGGAACCGCTGCGCTGCTACCGGTGCCACCACTATGGGCACCACCGCGCCACCTACAACAGCCCCGTCATCTGCGGCATGTGCAGTGGCGCACACGACACAGAACAGTGCCTGCAGCGGTTCAAGGCAAAGGATCCAATTGCGGCCAAGTGCCCCAATTGCTCAGGCCAACACCACGGGCACCGCAGTTGCCCCGCGAGGGTTCAGCATGTGAACCAGGGTCGAGAGAGGCAGGTTGCTTTTGTACAAGAACACCAGGCCACCAGCACCACTCCAGATCCCCCCGGCACTTTCATCTGGGGACAGCAGCACCGCCCTCTCGCTCAACGCCCACCAGCCCTCAGCAACCAGGAGTTCCCTCCCCTGCCCTCAGCTCTCACTGTGGGCCAGACCACAGCAGAGGTCCACCACCCGCTGCTGCATGTCTTGCCACCGCCTCCCATTGTAGCGTCCAGTCAGCCATCGACCGTTCGGCCACCACCGTCCACTGCGACGCCCTGTCAGCCACCAACAATTTTGCCACCACCACCCAGTTCCACACCCAGCCCACCCACCACTCCTGCTTCACCAGTCCTCGCTTTCACAGTGGAGGACTTGCGGGACCTGTGTTCCCAGATTGCAGTGGCCGTTGCCAAAGCCATCTCCCTCAAACTGGGGATTACTCTAAAGGCGGCCTCGATCGCCTCTGCTGCCAAACACATCATCGATCAAATGATCAACAGGAAGCTGCAAGGCCTCGGCACCCATCCTGCCCCTCACCACCCGGCTCACTCTACAGGGGGGCCACGGACTCCCCCACACAGGCCGGCTCACTCTTTCAAGCGAGCCAAGCCCCGGAATGCCGCTGCCCTATCTTCCACCCCTCAGCAGAGTCGGCCTCACCCCCTTAAAGAGCAATAACTGATGCCCGCTGTGGCACCCTCAACAGACTTGGCCTCACCTCTGTTGCCGGAGGACGTCCGTCTCTGTCTGTCTCCGGACAGCGGGATGGCTCCCCCCTTCGACTCCTTCAGTGGAACAGTCTAGGAGCATGGCACAAGCTCCCACTTCTGCAGGAGGCGGCCAACAGGGACCGCCCTCATGTCATCCTACTGCAGGAAACCTTGCTCCCAGATAGTTCCACTTTTTGTCTCTCGGGTTACACCACCCATCTCCTCCCGTATGTTCGTGGCGTCACACGAGGGTGTGCCATTCTGGTCCAGGACCACATTGCATGCACTGATTGTGACCCTCCTCCTTTCTGTGGATCTGATTTGGAGGTCCAGGGCTTGGTTCTACACCTGGCAGTGTCACCCCTGACGGTATGTAACGTATACCGGAGCCAGAGAGGCACCCTGGAATTGGGTGATCTGTTCTCCCAGGCTGCCAGGGGAGCCGTGTATATAGGGGGTGACTTTAACGCCCACCACGCCCTTCTATCATTGCCTCTTCAGTCTAATGAAGCAGAATGGCACATTTCTTTACTTCTGGAGGAGATAGGTGGTGTCTTCCTCTTGAATAACATAGCAGAGCCCACCCATATTGGGGGAGATCGCCTTGATCTCTCCTTCGTTTCAGCTCCACTGGCAGGCCTGGCGTCATGGTCACTCCACCCCCACCTTGCGAGTGACCACTTCGCTCTTATTGTTGGCCTGCCTCCCGCTCCCCTCCCGCCTCCCCCACCTTCCCCACCACGGTGGGACCTACGCAAGGAGGATTGGGCGGCTTTTGACTGTGCTCTCACAGCGGCCTTTCCAACATCTCCTCCTGGCTCAGACCTCGAGAGCAGAGTGGATCAAGTAGCGAGTATTTTTTCATAAGCTGCCTCTCTCGCCATTCCATTGCAGAAGCGCTCAGCGAGGTGCTACCCAGACAGCTGGTTTTACTGCGACAGGGTCAAGGAATTGAACCAGAGGCTCAATACGGCCCACAAACAGTACCGGCGGTGCCGCACATCTCTGCACCGCCGGTACCTGGTTGCTGTCACTCGTCATGTGGTTTCCGAGATGCGTCGCCTTAAAGAGGAGGCGTGGATCAGATGGTGTAGTACCCTAGACTCTCACTCCACTCTCCGTGAGATGTTGGGGAGAATCAGGTCTGTCTCTGATCCACGTCCTCCTCATCCGCCCTCCCATCCTGACCCTGCCGCTGAAGACGGCCATCTTGCTCAGCACTTCGCTGACCGCTCTGCCTCTTCCAATCTCCCGCGGTCCGTCAGAGCCCTACAGGTGCAGCTGTCCGCCTCTCGCACTGCAGCTATTCAGGCAGAGTGTGATAGGCCTGACCCTGCTGACTGTCCAGTCACCAGCGGAGAGCTTCAGAAAGCACTGCAACACTGGGAGGACACTGCACCAGGGCTTGACGGCCTCACGTACTCTGTGCTGTCCCATGCCGGAGATTGCGGTAGCGAACGTCTGCTTGATCTGCTCAACCTCTCGTGGTCTGAGGGGCGTCTGCCAAGGTTGTGGAAGATGGCTGTCATCCACCCTATTCTGAAGCCTCGCAATCCCGCCGCCATGCGCCCCATCTCCTGTCTCAGCTGTGTGGCTAAGACGGCTGAGAGGGTTGTGTGGGCTCGTCTTGCTTGGCGGCTAGGACTGCTGCACCCAAGGATTTAGGCTTACCATCCAGGCAGGAGTGCCACTCACTGCCTTGTTTCATTCCTTGAGGAGCTGAGGGGAGGAAGGGGAATGGCTGTCTTCCTCAACCTTGAGAAGGCCTTTGAACTGGCAAGCCCCACGGTCATCCTGGCGAAGAGCTGCCAGGGGAGTGGGAGGCAGGCTCTTATCTTGGGTCCGGGACTTTTTCCGTGATTGCACTCCGGGGGTCCGCTTTCAGGGGCACCTCTCCCTTTTTCATCTCCAACCCAATGGCACCCCCCAGGAGAGCGTTTTGAGCCCTCTCCTTTTTAACGTCCTTATGGAGGAGGTCCTAACTGTGGAATATGGGCTTGGCATAACTCTTCTCTGCTATGCTGACGATCTGGCCCTCGTCTTTACAATGAGGGACTGCTTCACACAGGCGGACTTGGTCCTTTCTTGGCTGCATGCCAAGTGCACCGAGCTAGGGTTGAAGATCAATTTTGCCAAGATGAAGTGTCTGCCATTTGGCCTCCACCCCCCAGACTTTCCACTGCTGCTTGGAGGTCATCAGCTCTCCCTGGTCACTGTCCACCAGTATCTGGGGGTCTGGCTAGATGGGGGTCTCACCTTTGCTTGCCACGTTCGGTATCTGAGGGAACGTGCTTCTACCCGCATGGCTGTTCTTCGATACCTATCCAGGCGGAGTTTGAGGGCATCATATTCTGTCCTCCGGACCTTTTATATTCACGCCATCCGATCTCTGGTGGACTACAGCGCCATCTGTCTGACTGGACTCGCTCCACCAGTATCTAGATCTCTGGAGGTCATCCAGAACGATGCACTCCGTGTCATGTTGGGTGCCCCACGTTGGACCCAGGTCATTAATCTGCAAATGGAGGGTGGTTTCCCATCTCTGACACATCGTATTGCACTGCGAGTGGTGATCATCACTCTGCAGCTGGTGCAGTGCCAGCCCCACCTGCCTGTCTCAGCCCTCTTAAAACGCCTTATATGCTGACCATCTGCGCAGACCCCTCAGCGTGACTGGGCCCACAATACGGCTGCTATCGTTCATGGGTTGGGGGTTGGTGCGAGCCTTTGTCACGATCCTGACTCCCCCTTTCTGGGATATGCTGATCCACCACCATGGGATCCCCCGCTTTTTCACAGTCTTGGTCCCTCGGAGGCTAAACCTCACTCCTCCACTCCAGCACTCCTCTGTCAGGAGGGTCTAAGCTGAGTAGCGACTCTGGCTTTACCGAACTCAGCCATCTATTTTACTGATGGGTCAGTTTCATCTAATGGCGCTGCTGGAGCGGCCTTTGTTTCTGGGCAACTGGTGGAATCTTGGCAACTCTCCCAGGGTGTCTCCACTTTCCAAGCGGAGCTTGCTGCCATCTTGGGTGCTTTGCGCCATGCTCATCACCATCATCATAATCGAGTCATAATTCACACTGATTCTCTTTCCTCCCTTCAGAGACTATGCTCTTTCTCACTTCGGAACAACATCTTTCTTCTGACGGCTATCCATACATTTGCATCCCTTCTTGTCCGCAGGGGCGCAACTATCATCCTTCACTGGCTCCCTGGACATGTTGGTATCCGCGGCAATGAGCTTGCAGATGACACAGCATGTTCAGCTTGCTCTCTCCCTGACATAACATTCCCACTGTGCCCCGGCCCCTCGCACCTCATCCGCACTCTAACTGCTACCATCGGCAGGCTGTCTCTAGAGGACCATCGGCTATGGGTCACGGAGGGCTCTCGCTCTGCTACATGGTATGCCACTGCCACTTCCTATTCTGTGCTGTTACCTCCCCCAAGTATACCAAATTATCTTCTAGTGAGGCTCCAGTGCTTGCGTCTGGAGCTTCCCTGCTATAAACAGATCGTTGGTGCAGAGCCAGACCCGTGCACCTATTGTCTAGCCAGATCCGAGGAGCCACTCCTTCATTATCTGCTTCACTGCCCTGCCACTACCATGCTCAGGCCTCAACTTGACACAGCCCTGGCACGGTCTGGGGATGAATTTATGGATGCTGCTGGCATTGTTGCCCGTGCTCCTTTCAACATTCTATTCCGCACGGTCAGGGAATATCCTCCCCCTCGATAATTCAAGTTTGTGCTAGTCATGCGCACCTCTGACGGGCTCTCTAGTTTGCCCGTGTCCCCACCTATGTTGTGGGGCGAATATCCTAACAACAACAACATTCTCCTCTCACACTTGCCTTGTGGCCTAACAGATGCAAAGCTGTCTTGTACTGACGCCTTTGCCTCCATGCTCACCTCCCGTCTTTGTCATCACCCTTACCGTACAGTTTTGTTTGTGGGACGTACTGTATATGCCACAGAATACGATTATCTTCTATATATATATATATATATATATATATATATATATATATATATATATTTATTTATTTATAGCGGGATTAAACAACGAAGCTACGTCGAGGGGTTCAGATCACAGTTTCATTGGCGGATCCAGGAAAACTTGTAAGATATTGACCATATCACTTTCCAGATTAATAAGGGTTCGGTATCTTCCTTTCTCTCATGTAGATTAGTAACGTTTGTCCACCAAGGACGGTTTGCATGTCATGTGTATGGGAGAAATAGACTTAATAACCAGTGAAAGATGCAGCCTGTGTATGTAAAGCACTATATGCTAAACATCAACTTGACAAAGCAGAGATGTTGCCTGGGCTGTATGGCAACACTCCTGGATCCGTCCATGTGTTTACCTCTACTCACGGAATTCGAGGGTTCGAGAATTTCGAATCCATAACAAATATACCTATTGTTTTGGAAATAATGTAAATATGTAAATATTTGTATATATGTTTGGGGTAATTTAGGTCATGATATGAATTAAGTCTGATTACGCACTTTTTCTTTACATCTATATATATACATAAATACTGAATTGATATGCGGAAAACGCTTCGGAGCATTTATGAAGCAGTGAGCTGAGAATTGACCGAAAACGGATTAGCGCTGATGCCGATATGCAGGCGAGCAGTAAACACTAAAGCAAAGTGATATATAAGAATATGTGCAGCGTGATAATGGACAGATAGATAGACAGCTACTGATTGCATGTTTTAAAAAACAATACTTGACAATGCGTGCAAACAAAATTATCAAAATTATAATGCAGAACACATTTAAAGTGATCCATGTATAGTGTTTTACTTGCTAAGAAATTACATATGACAATGTAAAAACAGAACTATTTACACTGAAGCAGAAATATTTGTAATACTAAGGGTCTTGCTACAGACTGCAACTACTGGAAGTTATTCGCGGCCTCGCTGATTCAAGAGTAATTACCCAAATGTAGTCTGATCCCGACCAATGAATGACAAGATTTTAGGGTTACTTTGGGGTTGCCTTTAGTTACGAGTACTTTAGGGTTATTTATATTTAAGGGTTACTCTAGGGTCACCGTATGGTTGCTTCTACTTTAAGGTTGCTTTAGGGTTTCTTTTACGTTAAGGTATTGACTAGTGAATAGCAATATTTATGATTACTTTAAGATTGGCGTTGAAAACATACTGAATGATAACTGAGCAAATGACCATCTTTTGATTACATGTTAATGAACAAGATAAATCTTAGTTTAACGAAGGTAATTTATATGTTTCAGCCAGTGATTTATTAAGCTTACACACATGAAAAGGTAATTGCACGAAGCCTCAATGTGGTGAGGATGTGACACACCTATTCAGTACTTACTTAAACCCAAAATATTTCTGTCCATATTATATTTTATTTCTTGTGGGATAATATTGCCAACGAAGAGGGCAGTCGAGAAGTAATTTTCCAAATCGTTGGCAAATTCCTCTGTCTGTCTCTCTGTCTCTCTCTCTGTCTCTCTCTCTCTCTCTCCCGACATATATTACGTATCCTACCCAGAGCAGAGACTTGTTAAATCGTTCCCTTAAGGCCATCAGTCCTCCCGTGTCCCATCCACCATCACTTGTCACCACTTCAGCGCCAATACTCACTGTCCTTATTTGACAGGACACTCATTGTAAATGTTTGTCTGTGTCTGAATATCTGTTCATGTCTGTCTGTTTGTGTTTGACTTTCTGTTTATGTTTGTCTGTCGGTCTGTCTATCTTTTTTCTGTGTCTGTCTCATTCTGTGTTTTTTTCAATCGGTCTGTCTGTCTGTCTGCCTCCTTCTGTGTCTCTGTATCAGTCTCTGTATGTCCGTCTGTATCATTCTCTGTGTCTGATTCAGTTTATCTGTTGTCTGCCTGTCTGTCTGCCTGTCGTGCTGTCTACTTGTCTGTCTGTCTGTCGGTCTATCTATCAGCTTGTCTGTCTGTGTCTGTCTGTCTGTCTGTCTGTCTGTCTCTCTCTCTCTCTCTCTCTCTCTCTCTCTCTCTCTCTCTCTCTCTCTCTCTCTCTCTCTCTCTCTCTCTCTCTCTCTCTCTCTCTCTCTCTCTCACTCTCTCTCAATACCCTTACATCATTCCCCCGGACCAATCCATCGCGAATAAACACACCGCCCATAAGGACATCACCCACCCCTAACACCTTTTCTTAAGCGATTTATTTTGTTTATTATACCTTACTGTCCTCTTGTGTCACGTAAATGCTTCCAGTACGGCTAAGATAGAGTAAAAAACGGTATAGTGTGTTTAACTTCCTTTGACAAAGCTCCCTAACCTCTTCCTGCTCAATTAGTGGCTGAATGAAGTCAGATTGGAGGTCATTTTAACTTGTAACCAAGGAGACTCATTCCTACCTTATAACTTAAGTCGTGTTCTTGACGGTTAAGAAATCTCCCCAGCACCTCTTTCTTAGCGATTCATTTTTGCATACGGCTAGTTAATATCAAGTTGTATGTTATATATGCTGTGTACGGTGGTATTTGAATGCTTTAAATGACACAGAAGAGGACAGTAAGGATTAATAAGCAAAATAAATCGCTTACGAAGAGGTATTAGGGGGATTCCTTAACCAGCGACAATACTTCTCGAAGACATCAAATTTCATGCAGCTATGACTAAGGCCCGTATTCTCGTCGGTGAAGGAAGCTCCTTAACACCTCCTCCTAAGCGATTTATTTTGCTTATGCATTACTGTCCTCTTCTGTGTCATTTAAATCAATCCAATACAACCATACGCTCATAAATAACACATACATTGATATTAACCAACGGTATCCAATAATAAATCGCTAAAGAAGTGGTGCTAGGGAGCTTCGCCGCCGAGGAATACCGGCCTAAGTGTTTAAGTGTTCTGATGTGCCCATTTCTCTCAGATGAAAACCAAACCATAGGCTGTAACACTGCCTTCTTCCCCTCTAACATAGTGCCTTATACCTGACGTTACTCTCCCAAGAATCATTAATCTGAATAATTTACTGGGTTTTACTCAGGACTTAATTATATACACAAATGTTCACCCTAACTTATCGTTATCGTATTCCGTTCTGATATTTGTGTTTCTCTGCTTTATTATTCACTCGGCTCGTCTGTCTATTTGTTTGGGTGTCTGTTAACTTTACGCGAAAACTACTGGTGCGATTTTGACTAAAGATGCATGGATGGTGGGCCATGACCTTCTGATACCCTGATTAATTTTGGGGACAAATTGGGCCAAAGCCCAGGCTGTAAACCCAGAAAATGTAAAAAAAAAAAAAAAAAGGGGGGGGGCGAGTAAGAATAGTTTTCGCCATAACTCCTTTCAAATTCGTCCTATCGACATGTCACCAAAACATAAATGTGCACCTTTCAAATCCACCATGCACCACTACATCTACTACAACCACCACCACCACCACACACTACTACTGTATATCACTGTGCTTACCTCATCCACCTCTCCGCTTCATAGCGGTAGGTGGTAGCGACCATCATCCACTCATCTGATGTGGTGTTTACTTCTTCCTTCACATTTCTTATTCTATCTCTGTGCCTGTCCTCCTCCTTTCCTACTTCTTCCATCCTTCCTTTCACGTTTTGTTAATCTTGTTAACACTTTAGGTGAATCCACACACAGCGACGAACCTGATGGTTTCCTGTAACAGGAAACCATTTAAAACGCTGGATGGTAACCATATAACCAGATTACGGGATGAAGTAGCGCCTACTATGGTTTCTCTTGTTGGAGAGATGCAAATGTAGTGTCCATCCAGGAACCAAACCTCCATATTATTCCCCGCACCTCGCTGTGGCGATGCGCTGTCAGCCACAAGGAAGCATCAGTTTGCTGCACGGGATAGCCCTGCAGGGGCAGTTGATTGCCTGTGGTTGATAGGTCTGCTCGGCCAGACAAACTGGGGTTAAGCAACAACAACAACAGCATCTCCACTTTATTTACCTTTCCATATCGTTTACCTCTCTTTTTCTGATAACTGGCTTGCAAATGCGCGAACAGGGCGAGAGAAACTGCAGGAAGACAGGTGACTGATTATGCGTGCAGTGGGGAAATATACCGTAGTCCAAGGCCCATAAAACCAAGCGGTCAGCGCGCCAGCGTGCTAAATTGGTACAGGTTGGCGCAGGAGGCGGGTCTAAAGTTGCGTGACGTCACAGAAAGGGAAGACTGAGGGTAGTACGAGTCAGTCGAGGTCAGTCCAGGCATGTCAGGTACAGAGCACTCATCAGTGGGAACTTTTTTTTCTGACGCGCTATCTGTTAATGCAAAATGCCCAATACTTGCGCAGTCTTTGGCTGCCAATCTGTATATGTAAAGGGTGGCAATATTACTTTTCATACATTTCTCAAAGACGAAGAACTGAGGCGCAGATGGATTAATGTATGCAAACGACGAAATGATAGGAGTCCTGCCACTTCGTATATATGCAGCCGCCATTATGAAGCTACAGCATACGAGAGAAGTCTTAAATATGAGTATTAGGACTACCAATACCTTCATATCAAATAAGATTCAGACAGGGGCCGTACCAACGCTTCATTTACCTATTATAACATGCACAGAATGTACAGTATATATAATAATAATAATAATAATAATAATAAATATAAAGAGTCAATAGATTGAAAGCTTCTTGGCTTGAGAGAGAGAGAGAGAGAGAGAGAGAGAGAGAGAGAGAGAGAGAGAACCTCAAAAATAATTTACTATTTTCACATTGGTGCTGATGGTGGTTATTAATATTATTATTACCTGTACTATGGTTATTATTACCGTAGTTTCAACTTATTATAATTATTATTATTATTATTATTATTATTATTATTATTATTATTCCATCCATCTATCATCCAATCCTACATTGCCCCATGAGGAGCGTAGGAGCCCGGGACTAGGTAGTTGGTCTCGACATTTAAAATGAGAGTGACCACCCGCACTCATCCCTGAGTGGCATTACATGAGCAATAAACCCCAACCACCCCTTGGATATAAACCTTCACCGGCTCAATCCGATTGGAGCGCAATAATTACCCACTAAACCACCAGGTGCCATTATTATTATTATTATTATTATTATTATTATTATTATTATCATTATTATATATTATACTATTATTATTATTATTATTATTATTATTATTACTATTACATGTATTCGTGCTATCCATCTAAATTTGAGAGAGACAGACAGACAGACAGACAGACAGAGCGATTTAGTAACGTATGGCCTTGACCTCACTAATAATCCTTCCAATATTTCCATCAAAATGTTTCAATACAATAAATGTTAATTTTGTCATGTTAAAATAAGCTGACAGATACACTGTTAATCTTCCCTTCTTCTATTCTCAAGTACTTAACGGAGAGTTAGAAGAACTTGAGCATTTCACACACACCAAATTCACGAAATAATATACCTAACTGGCAACTGTTGATAGTGATTCATTTTTCCTCTCCCCCACCCCAAATCTCTCTCTCTCTCTCTCTCTCTCTCTCTTTTAAACTTTATTCAGATTTTGGTACATGGGTTGTAGACAACGGTGCTAAAAACTTCAGTAATAATACTGAGAGTTATCTTTAGCTAATGATATTTTGAAAGTATATATTTGATTTATAATTAGTGATTAGCTTAATATTACAGTATTTAGATACTTATGGATAATAATTGTGTATTTTGAGTTTACTATTATAAGTACTGTATATATTAGGAATAACTAAGGTATACTTAGATATTACTATCTATATATACACAGATATATTATATTGCTTGATTTTGGAGCCATTGGTTGATGTGAAGCTCGAAATGGTGCAGGGTAGTTGACTGGTGAATGTCTGTCAGGCGCACCATGCAGTTCCAGAGGCGACTGAAGTGGGGCAGGAATGGCCTGAGGTATTGCTCCGTCCTGGCAAAGGGGACAGTCACCTGGTGTTCCATGTTGTGGGATTCCCGTGTGTCGTATGCAGGCACACGGGTTGGAGGGAGGCGGAGTGTTGCCAAATGGGGAGACTGCTGCTTGTGTATTTTGTACATTTCACAGAGGCCACCCACGTTTCGTCGAGTCTGTAGTGGCTGGAGAACCGTTCCTGGATGTTGTGACTTCAGTTGGATTAACCTTTCTGCTCGATTCTGAACTTTGTTCAGCAGCCTGAGATAAGAGGGTGGACAGGATGACCAGGTCAGTGGGGCGTACTCCATAAGACTGCCAACTTGTGCTTTATATAGTATTTCTATTCCCCGATCGTCGAGCAGATTGCCTATTCGACGAATGCAGCCTAATTTCCAGGCAGCATTTTTTGCTAGGCGTTTGATATGGCATGTGAATGTAAGGCTGCTGTTGAATTCCACCCCAAGGATAGAGATGGCATCCTGAAGCGGGAGTGTTCTGTTGTCAATTTGGATGTTAGAAAGGGCAGCGTCAGCAGGATCTGATCTCCGAGAAATTAACATGGCCTGGGTTTTCTCAGGAACAAAGGTAACTTGCCAACGTTTCCCCCAGGACACAGTGCTCTGCAGGGACTGATGTATGTGTGTTATGGTGGCCCGGCAATCACGTCTGTCACAAGTGAATGTTAGAGTGCAGTCATCTGCGTATGCTTGTGCTTCAGGGATAAGCTATAGTATGTCATTGAAGAAAACGTTCCACAGGATTGGACTAAGGACGCTGCCCTATGGCACACTGGCATCGACTGGAAGTTCGCTGGAAGTGTGACCATTGACCACCACACGTAGAGTTCTAGCAATAGGGTAGTCGTGTAGCAAGTGAAGTAAATGACCACTGATCCCCAGACGTTTCAGTTTGGTGATGAGACCCTGGTGCCACACCCTGTCGAAGGCACCAACAATGTCCATTGCAATGACGATTGTGTCCATTCTGGTATCTAGTGATTGGTTCCATTTAGTAGATTAGAGTAGAAGATCAGCAGCAGATCTTCCTTCTCTGAAGTCAAACTGTTTGTTGCTGAGTAGGTGATGTTCTAGGAATGTTGTTAGTTTACATGCTATTAGGGCCTCAAGTATTTTTCCTGGGATAGAGAGGAGGGATTTTGGCCTGTAGTTCTGAGCATCTGTTTTTTTCCCCTTTTTGTGCACTGCTACAACTTGTGCCTGCTTCCACATTTTTGGCCACTTGTGTGAATTTAGGCATTTCTGGAATATTGCAGTCAGAGGTACAGCAAGCTGGGTGGCACAGTTTCTTAAGATGTGTGGAATGATGTTGTCAGGCCCCACAGCTTTGTTAAGGTTCAGCTGGAGAAGTTGTTGTCTAACATTTTCTGTGGTGATGGTGATGTTTGTGCGTAACGGGATTGTTGGAGGAGAGCGGTCTGGGTCAGGTACTCTCATCTTGTTAGAGAAGTGGACTGCCAGGAGTTGGGCTTTGTCCTTGTTGCTTATGGCCACACTTCCATCTGGATGTATGAGTAGAGGATGCAGTCATCACATGTGAAGCCTTGTTGGTGTTTTATGCAACTCCACCAGCTTTTGTTGCCAGCAGAATGGTCAGTTAGTTTTGTTTGAAGGCTTACTTTCCAACGTTGGACTGACAGCTTCTGTACTCGTTTCATATTCTTACACGCTGCCTTGTGTCTTAGCTTATTTCTTCTTGATGAATGTGCTAGGTATTGTTGCCATGTCCTGCATTTTCGATCAGCTGCAACTCTGCAGTTATACCCGAACCAAGACTGGTCTCCTGGCTTGGATGTGTATCTCTGGCAGGGAATATACTGCTCTTGGAGGGACAGGAGTAGTTCAGTAAAGATCTCAACTTGTGTGTCTACATTACCGGTAAGCAAGTTATCCCATTCGATGTTATCCAGCTCATTCCGAAGACCATCCCAGTCACCCCTGTTCCATAGCCAGTTGGTACGGGTTATGTTTTCATCTTGGTCAGCTGCCACCTGAACTGTAGTGTGGATGGCGAAGTGGTCTGATGATCCCACATTTCCCAAAGGGTGGCAGGAAATCACGCTGTCAGGCAGGTCACTAATTACTGGGTCAAGGGAGGATCCAGATATGTGTGTTGGGAAGTCAACAAAATTTATGAGGCCGTGTACGGTGAGTAACTCAGTAAATTGTCTTGCCACGAGATGTTGATTAAAGTCTCCAATCAGGACGGTGTGCTTGCAGGAATGTTGGAGGAGTATAGTATCCAGATGGGTTTGGAGGAAGACTATTGGCTCGCATCCTTGCCACTGTGGTCGGTACCAGACACACAGTAAGACGGATTCACGGTTGCGAGTCCATAACCTGAAGAACGTTAACTTCAGGTGATCAGGCATATTCACTTCAAGGAGTTGGACAGTTAAACCTTTACGGAAGCATACTGCAACACCACCGAACGTACTTTGAGCTCGATCACGTCGGTGGCACCTTGAATAGCCTTTACTAAGTCCAAAGTTTCCTAGAATTGAAGGATTTAGGAATGTTTCGACAGTGGCAACTATATCTGGGTTATGGGGAATTATAAAGCTATGAACCAGGTCACCAATGTTGTTTTGTAAACCCCAAACATTGGCAGAGATGATGGTTAGCCTATCTTGCTTGTTAGTGGCTGAAATGGTTCCAGGAGATACGTGCATCATTGGGGTAGCTGGCATATGTGGTGGAAGGCTGTACTTGATGGGGGGGTCCAATCAGTAGTATGAGGTGAGGGAGCAACTATTTTGTTCAGTGTTTGAATGACGAGTAGATTGTTCTTCTCTTGTTCAGCAGACAGTCTCTCAAAGAACTTTTCCTGTCTCTCGTGGCTTAGTCGAGTGCAACAATCTTGAAATGTGTGGCTTCGACGATGGCGGAAGTCACAGATGGTCCTTTTGAGGCAGGTGTCAGTAGTGTGACCTCTTCTTAGGCAAAACTGGCAGTACAGGCCTTGTGAATTGGTGTAGGTCCAGTTGGGTGGGAATGAGTTCTTTGGGTGATGCGGGGGGTGAAATTTACATCTCTGAGAGTTTTTCGGTTGGAAAGTTTGGTTAGATGTTTCTGTTTGCTGACCAGCAGAAGTGCAATGAATTCGTAGCTGGGTGCTGTGTTCTGACTTGGCTGTTAGTTGTCCAGTCAGTGTATGTGAGAATCTCGACTGAGTGCACTGTTCTGGGTGGGCTGATCGTTCAGTGGGTGTGGTCTCATTCAGGTTAACAGTTTCAGTCAGTGTGGTAGTGGAATGACTCAGGTGGTTGGCAACTCTTGTATGCTGGCCTACACTTGAAGTAGGTGGGCTCCTCTCACTCCCTGTTAGTGATTCTTCTGGGCAGTTTGTTTGTGAGGTCAAGAACTGGGAGGTGTTTTTTGTGCCAGAGGTGGACTGTTGGAGTGGGCGTGGCATGCCGAAAGTCCACCAGGTCCTGGATACGTGACTCTTATCGAGATGGGTTTGCCACTCACTGTCAATTCTGTTGGCATGGGCACTGGCAGCAATTGACCTGACTTCCAGTTTGTCTAAGCTAGATTTTGTGGATGAAATGTTGTCAGTGAAATCAAGGATGGTCACAACTGCATCTCTTTTCACTGCTAAATCACTAGATGCAGTTTGGAAGAAGCCCAGAAGATTCTTTTTCCTAGCAAGCTCATTTTTCAACCGACGTATGATTGCAAAGAGTTCTTTCGGGTCAAGTTGAAGTAGCTCGTTGTCTTCTATCTCCTCCTGAGTCAGGGTAGAATCATCTAGTACGGTTTTCTGTTGTTGGGTATTTGGTGGAGTGGATACAAATGTAACACGGTGTGTGATTCCTGCCAGCATACGAAGATCAGAAACTTGGGTGCAGGAAAAAGATTGTTCTCCACCCAGACAGGCTTCGTGGCAGAGGTTAGGGCAGTTTTCAGAGATGCAATGACAAAGGAAGGGTCCTTGCCAACTTTGCCACAAACACTGCACCACTGTCACGGGTTGGAAATTCCTGAGATCCCAGGGGGCCAGGAAATTAACTGGTGTTGGTCATATCCTGGCATATCTTGCAGGTGTATGTAAATTGGAAAAATTATTCCTTAATGATGATCTCCTGACAAGAACAATACTTTCATGATTATTCGTTATTAACTGCTTCATTCCACCCATGATTACAGCAACAAGGAGCAGTAGGAGTGTGAAAAGGGGTTTAGGTAATGGGAAAAAAAGAAGAGTAATGGAAAAATATTCAACATTGGAGAGAGAGAGAGAGAGAGAGAGAGAGAGAGAGAGAGAGAGAAAGAGAGAGACGGTGACATCTGGCCACTCGAGTCCTACCCGCTACGTCACGGCTCGCCCAATCCAAACCCCGCCTACATGCATGCTCTGGCTTGTGAGTTGACCTTTTGGTTCTATGGGCCTTGCGCTCACCAATCACTCACTCGACGTAGTGCTGCTCTCGGATGTCTGCCCTTTCCCCTCCTGCATCCTTATTTCCTTCCATCGTCTTCTGTCTTTCGTTCCTTCATTCTTTCCTCTTCCTTCTGCCTACGGGTGACTTTAGACTCCCTTTTCTTTCTGTCCTTCATTATTTCCTCTTCCTTCTGCCTATGGGTGACTCTACAAGGGTGACAAGCCAAATGGTTTCCTGTACACCAGGAAACCATTTACTACTCTGGGTGGTAACCTTATAACCAAATTTTGGCGCCTGGTGGTTTAGTGGGTAATTACGGCGCTCCAATCGGATTGAGCCTGTGTAGGTTTATATCCAAGGGATGGTTGGGGTTTATTGCTCACATAATGCCACTCAGAGATGAGTGAGGCTGGTCACTCTCATCTTAAATGTCAGGACCAACTTGCCTAGCCCCGGGCTCCTACGCTCCTCATGGGGCAACATAGGATTGGATGAGGAATGAATGAATGAATGATATGAGTTCACCCAAGTTCATTTTTGGTCCCTGATATGTGGAGAGGATAGAGAGTGAGAGACTGACAAGGAGAGTGTATGTGAGTGAGGTGGAGGGGGAGGGGGAGGGGGAGGCCAAGGATGAGATGGAGAGATGGAGTGGAGAGATATGTGAGAGAGAAGGGGATGTGAGCTGGGAGCAGGGCAGTGAAATGGAGGGGAGACAGGGCAACATGGAGGCGATTTGTTTGTGGCCACCCCTTACGGGATTAAGGCTTTTGGGAATAGATAGATAGATAGATAAATATAGTACAAATGGCCGAGCAAAGACTACAGCACTCTACTCCTCTGTGATTATTAGCATTGTTGCTTCGACCACTCTTATGCCTAGCAACTTCCATGACCACCACTTGCAGCATGATTCTCAGGGAGAGAGAAGGTGCAGGCAAACCCACAGTCTCTGGCACTTATTTGTAAATTTGTTATGGCCAGTCTGCCACTATAGAGAAGGGCGAGGAGGTAGGACGCTGCCTGTTTATGAGTAAGATTTACGGAACGGGTGTCAGTAACAGATATGCCTGGTTTGCGTGCTACGTTTAAGAAGGCGAATTTATAAACAAACCCACAAAAATTCTTGTACAATTTATGGATCAGATTTGAGGTCTAGATGTGGCTTGATTGCTCGTAACGTTAGAGGGGGCGAGTGTGTAAGTAATTCTTATGTTTATTAATAGAATAATTGTTAGCATTAAAAGTTGCTATCCTTTGTACCACGCTGTTTTAATCTCATCATGCTTCTCACAGCTGGATATGTTTTTCTTTTTCTTTTTTTTTTTTAAGTAACTGAACAGAGGAAGGAAAAACAAATGAATTAAAAAAAAACAATGGTCCATACACCAGATTACTGGTGTCCTCCATTCATAAAATATCTGTAACAGTTGGACTTGAACAGCTGTAGGTTGAAGTCTGGGGGGAAACAACTCCGGGGAAGCGAGTTGCAGAGAGATACAGTTCGGGGAAGAAAAAATAGTGTTGTTTATGAAGGCTCCAATATTCTTGCATGCATCGACCTTGGTCACCTAATGGCGGCACTCCAAACTGCTCGATCACTGACAGCCTCCCTATTAAGTCTCTTATCTTATACATTTCTTCGTAACAGTCAGACTCGACAAGACAGTTAGGGCTGTTGCTGTTTGCTCTCCTTTGTACTCCTTTGTATCCTACCCTGACAGCCCTCCACCTCTCTTAACCTTGCTCCTCCTTCTCCTCCTTCCAGGTCTTCCCCTCCCTCTTCCCATTTCCATCCATGTCTTCCCCTTCCTCCACGTCCTGTCCTCTCTCCCTCCTCCCTCCCTCTCCCCACATTCATCCATCCATCCTCTTCTCTTTCCTTCACGCCCTCTCCCCTCTCCCTCCACTTCCACTCTTCCCTCCTCCCCCCTTTCCTCCACGCCCTCTCCTCTCTCCCTCCTCACTCCCTCCCCACGAGCCCTTCCTTCGTCCCGCCCCTCCACACATCCTCTTCCGGCTCTCCATAATGCATAACCTGTGGAAATCGTCATCGCCAGCTGACCCAATTTGCATGGAGGTTAAATTATAATGGCTGTGTGACGCTGCCATGTGGTGAGAATGGAGAATGAAAGACTGACTTAGAGGGTGTATGTAGGTGAAGGGGAGGGAGGGAGAGGGAGGAGGAAACCGAGGATGAGGTGGAAGGATGGTGTTGAGAGGTATATGATGGAGGGGGGAGTGAACTGAGAGGAGTGCAGTCAAATGGTGGGTGACAGAGCGACTTCGAGGCGTTTTGTCAGCGGCCACCCTTTTGCAGGATTAGGGCGTCGGGCTATAGACAGACAGATAGTGACGCTGCTCCACGCTTACATTTCCCTGTGTTTTGGTGTCGGAGGAATGAAAGACAACAGTTAATTGCCCGGTATTTTCTCTAATTTGGCAGCGTAACAAAACACTGGCCTAAATATTACTGACAGGCACTGGCCACATATAGGATCGCTGGCACCGCGATACATCTATGAAAGAATCCTGGTGAGTAACATCGTCCCTCAAAGCACCCTCATCTGCATGGGGCTCGAACCCACCTCGCCACTGCAGGTCTAACAGATGTGTGGTGAGGTGGATTTCAACCCCATTCAGATGAGGGCGCTTTATGGTACAGTTTTACTCAACCTGACGTCAGTATAAAGCAATTTGTCAACCTGAATGTCTTTGGCCATGTGGAGAGGGTGGAGAGTGAGAGACTGACGAAGAGAGTGTATGTGAATGAGGTGGAGGGGGGGAGAGGGAGGGGAGGCCAAGGATGAGATGGAGGGATGGAGTGGAGAGGTATATGAAAAAGGGGGTGTGAGCTGGGAGCGGGTCAGTGAAATGGCGGGGGACAGGGCCACATGGAGGCGATTAGTTTGTGGCCACCCCTTACGGGATTAAGGCGTCTTGCAATAGGTTGATAGAAATGTCCACTGAAATGTAGCCCACGTGCTAGTAGATCAGGGACGCGAAGGAGAATAGGCTGGAAGAGAGCATTAGGGTAAGGTTGGGTTAGGTTAGGTTAGCTTAGGCAAGGTTAGGTTTGGTTTGGTTTGGTTTGGTTGTAAGGTTAGGTATGGTTAGGTTTGGTCTCATTACTACAGGTCTTTAGGTAATGCTAGTTAAGTAAAAAAAAAAAAAAAGTCAATTCTGAGACAGAAGTAAAGACGAAAATCAAATCAACACAGAAAAGCTCCAGGAAACTCATGCCCCAGTTAAACCTAGAGGCAAAGTATCGATTGGTGTTGGAGAGCACAAGTTTGCCGATTCAGTCTGGTTAGTTTCAGTGGAGAAGTATGAAGCTAACATTTTAAGGATTTCATGGTAACCGCTGTAATATAACTCATGTTCTTGGTTCCTATATTCACCAGCATCATCGCTATCGCTGACTTTGAAAGGAGAAACAGACATAAAGGTTTCGTTGATTAGTAAGGAGCAGAGACCGTGGAAGCTGCCATTGCCTCTTCACCCTTGCTGTCTATCTTCCTTTGGACATACGGAGGCAAAAATGGAGATTTCTTCACTTACTTGAGGCGTGGAATTTCCGTCCTTGGTGTGTGGTAATAAATTAAGCCTTGTAATACACTTTTAATGCACTTCTAGTACACTACTTCTGATCTACAGTCTCTATATTTGAACTTAGGCAGGACTTCACTTACTGAGGGAGGTTTGTAAGTCCTATATCAAACACCCGCAGTTCAAATATTCTCTTCGATGCATAATGACTCTCAATATAACCAGAATAAAAGAAATAACACGTACTTAGTAACACCTTCAGCCAGTATGCGTTTAATATTCCGGAAACTCCATCTCCAGTCATTTCCTCCACAGTGAAGAGTATCCCCAGAACTAAGCAAATCCATCAGGTGATGGCAAGAATATAAAACACACACACACACACACACACACACACACACACACACACACACACACACACACACACACACACACATGTAACTGAATAGAAGAGGTTAAACGGTCAATCAAAGCACAGTGCCCACCCTGCCTAAGACATGGCAAGGGTAAATGCCCGCCAGTCAGCTAACTTTCGTGTTCTTAGGTTAAAAACGATGGCCGTGCAGAATGGGTTCGCTGGGGGCGTCGGGGGTCGCTCCCTCCATCTTGAATAACGATCCTCGATGGTTCCACCCTTCCCAAAAAGTGGCCAAGATAATCCTCTGTCAATATTCAAAATTTCATGTTCTTCGTTTAAAAATTTGACCTTGCACAACGACTTTGGCAGAGACCACCAATTGCTATCTGCCCTGTTGGAGGCGTCCCTCAGTAGGTCAGTGAGTGAGAGAATGAGTGAATGAGTGAGGGACATTTCGAGCCCCCATGTGTGCGTCAATAAGTATATAAATGTAACATCCTTTACCATTAATGGACTTGTATTATTGATGGCAGCTGTTGAGAAACTAGATTATCGAGACTTAGTCACTGGTCACTAAGATTTCATTGCCACAGGTACCAGTGTCTAATACTGTACTCCATATTCCCCACGTTTGCCTCTCAGTTTTATACTCTCTTCAAAATTTTTCCCTCCCAGTTGCTAGCTCTTTCTGGGGAGTCAGTCTGGATGGGTTTAGTGCCTGGCCAATACTCCTCCGGCTCTGGCTTTTGTCCAGCCGCAGTAAAGCTGGGAATGTATGGCCTTTCTCCCCGCTGAAGAACCAATGCTTTCATGGAGGCAGCCGTGGGCAGCTGGACGTCGGACGCTAAATTCACTTGCTGGCATTTGCTGGCGGAAAAAGATGAGTACTGAAAGGGAGGACGTGTAATCAATATCGCTCCGAGACTGCCTGATATCTCGAGTGTTTCGTTGCTTCGCCAGAGCTTTTGCAGATGCATCAACATAAAGGGTTATTGGGCACTGGTTTCTTTAACACATTTCTACAAGATGTCGCGTGAACGTGGGCTTAAAGGGTTTATTCGTAGGCTGGTTTAGGAAAATAAGTTCTATACCAGCATCGGTATTTTAAAAAGAGGACATTATTGGGCAATTTTAATTAAGAAGTGCTGCCTCAATATGCATGCTGTTACAACACGCAATTATTCTTGGATGCACTTACACTAATGAGGGAGGGGGGTGTGAGTTGGGGGGAGGGCAGTCAAATGGTAGGTGACAGAGCGACGTGGAGGCGTTTTTGTTTCCGTCCATCCTTTGCGGGATTAGGGTGTCGGGCTATAGATAAATAGATAGGTAGACTTACACAAATAAATGCCATATCAATAAAATAATCAGTCATCAACCGTTGCCAAGGCATACATCAAGCGAGTTGATGTTGGTCGCCACCACCTACCACAAATGGGATAATAATCTATCTATCTATCTATAGCCCGACGCCCTAATCCCGCAAAGGGTGGCCGCAGACAAAACGCCTCCAAGTCACTCTGTCACCCACCATTTGACTCCCCTCCCCCCAACTCACCCCCCCCTCCCTCTATACCTCTCAACTCCATCCCCTCCCCTTCATCCTCGGTCTACCCCTCCCTCTCCCTCCCTCCACCTCACCTACATACACCCTCTTAGTCAGTCTTTCATTCTCCATTCTCTCCACATGTCCAAACCACCTCAGTGTATTTCTCCTAATCTTTTCAACCACATCCACATCTACCCCACAACGTTCCTTCACTTCTTCATTCGTCAACCTGTCCCTCCACGTCACTCCACATGCTCCTCTCAAGTAACTCATTTCCACTGCTCTCACTCTTGACTTGTTCCCCTCTTGCAATGTCCACGCCTCGCTTCCATACGTCAGGGTAGGGATCACAATACCATCATGCAATGACTTCTTAACTTCCATACTCACTTCCCTATTTCTCATCACTGCTTTCAGTGTACCAACAACCTTCCTTCCCTGCTGTACCCTTTCACGTACTTCATCCCCCAAAGTTCCATCCTTACTCATCACACTACCCAAGTACTTGAATGCACTCACATTCTCCATATCCTCACCATCCAACCTCACTGCACACTCTGTGACTTCATTCCTCTCAAACACCATAACTTTACTTTTGTTTACATTAACTTTCAGCTTCCTCCTCCTACACACTGTCCCAAATTCATTCACCAAACCTTGCAACTCCCATTCATCTTCACTCAACAATACTGTATCATCAGCAAACAGCAACACCGGAAGCTTCCAAATCTCACCCTCATTCATTAGGGCCACCCCCACATCCACTGCCCTACCTTGTACCTCCTTTACAACCCCATCCATATATATATTAAACAGCCATGGAGACATTACACACCCCTGTTTCAGTCCTACATTGAGATCAAAGAACTCACTCAGCTCACCATCCACTCGCACCGTAGCCCTAGCTCCCTCGTACATACTCTTCACAGCACTCAACAATTTCCCCTCCACTCCATATATTCTTAATACCTTCCACATACCTTGCCTATCTATTCTGTCATAAGCTTTTTCCAAGTCCATGAAGGCAGCATACAATTTCTTTCCCTTCTCTAGATACTTCTCCACTAAACATCTTAGAACAAATATCTGATCTACACACCCTTTTCCCTTCCTAAATCCCCCTTGTTCTTCTCCAACTAGCTCCTCTGTCATATGCCTAACCCTATCAATAATAATACGTGTATATAATGGGAAAGTAATCCTATACTCCTTTTACTTTAACTTGGCCCAGGCTTTTGTCCTTTTGCAGCTGATTTCACGTAGTTCAGTGGCAGAAGAAATTATACTATAGCTTTATATTTTTTCCACAGCACTTCTTCCTGACTAGCACCATATCCCAGTGTTAATCTATTCCTACAACTCGGCATTCGAGGGGGAGAGAGAGCAATTTTACGCCAAGTTAATGTAAAAAGACTATAGTATACTGTACACTAATGCCAGGCGTGGGAAAGGGGAAATGTATGGTGATAAGAGAGGGTTAAGTCAATATAAAGTTCATGGGAGCTGCAAGGCTTGGTGGATGAGTTTGGGAGAGTGTGTAAGAAACGGAATCTAAAGGTGAATGTAGGGAAGAGTAAAGTGATGGTCTTTGAGAGAGGTGCAGTCAGTGAATGTACAGCGAGGTTGGATGGTGAGGAATTGGAAAATGTGAGTACGTTTAAGTACTTGGGTAGTGTGATGAGTAAGGATGGAGGTTTGGAGGGTGAAGTGCTTGAAAGGGTACAGCAGGGAAGAAAGGTTGCTGGTTCTTTGAAAGCAGTGATAAGAAACAGGGAAGTGAGCATGGAAGTGAAAAAGTTACTACATGACAGTATTGTGATACCAACTCTAACGTACGGAAGTGAAGCTTGGACGTTGTTGGAAGGACACAAGTCAAGAGTGAGAGCGAGTGGAAATGAAGTTATTTAAGAAGGAGCCTGTGGAAGTCACATGGAGAGACAGGCTGACGAATGAGGATATAAAGGAGCGTTGTGGTGTGGATGTGGATGTGATAGGAAGCGTTATGAGGAACACACTGAGGTGGTTTGTAACCATGTGGAGAGGATGGAGGATGAGAAAGCTGACGAAGAGTGTATGTGAGTGAGTGTGGAGGAGGTCGAGGGAAGGGGAGGCCGAGGATGGATGGAGGATGGGGTGAAGGAGGTATATGAGAGAGGGGGGTGTGAGTTGGGAGCAGGGCAGTGAAATGGCGGGGGACAGGGCGACTTGGAGGCGATTTGTTTGTGGCCACCCCAAACGGGATTGAGGCGTCTGGCAATAGATAAATAGAAGACTATTTAGAACAAGAAACAGTGTCAAGGCACAGAAAACCCGTCCCCGGCAGTCATTTTAGCGCTGACCTATTAACACAACAGGATATCTAGTCAAAGATGTCACATATCAAATTTGGAGTAAATCGGGTGAAAGTAGACGATTCTATGCCCATTTGAAATTTTAGGCCCAACCCACCTGACATTTACCCCCCTACCGCTAACTGGGGAGTGACCCCCCTGATGTAATGAGAAGCGTTAAGGGATGCACATTTAAAAGATGCACCTTTAGGTTTTGGTTTCATGTCGATGTGACGAATTTGAAAGGAGTTATGGCGAAATGATTTTTACCCAATTTTTTTTTTTTTTTTTTTTACATTTTTTTGGGGGTACAGCCTGTGCCTTGGTCCAGTTTGGCCCAAAATTTAATCAGGCGATCAGAAGGTCATAGCCCACCATCCCTGTAATCCTAGTCAAAATCGCACCAGTAGTTTTCGCGGAAAGTTGTTAACAGACAGACAGACTGACAAACAGACAAACCGTGTGAAAACAGTACCCGTCCCCGAGCCCCTCCTGGGCGGGGACAGGTAATAAATCACTGAGGATGAGGTGTTAGTGAGTTCTGAGGTCTATATTTATTAAGAACTTTTAAGGCCAGAACAGTTGTAGTTGCTGGGTGACAGAAAAAAATACTGATGATGATGATGATGACAATGATGATGATGATGACAGTGATGATGATGATGATGATGATTGACGATGACAATGATGATGATGATGATGATTGACGATGATGATTGACGATGATGATGAAGGTGATGATGATGATATTAACGATGATGATGATTGACGATGCAGATAAAAATTGACGATGTACAGTATGATGATGATGATGATGATGATGATGATGACAATGATGATGATGATGATGACAATGATGATGATGATGATGGTGATGATTGACGATGATGATGAAGGTGATGATGATGATGATTAACGATGATGATGATGATGATGACTGACGATGAAGATGAAAATTGACGATGATGATGATGATGATGATGATGATGACAATGATGATGATTGACGATGATGATGGTGATGATGATGATATTAACGATGACGATGATGATGATGATTGACGATGAAGATAGAAATTGACGATGTATGATGATGATGATGATGATGATGATGATGATGATGATGATGGGAAGCCTTTGTTCTGCACACGTGTCCAGTACAGAATCAATAATCGTTAAACAAGCAAACAGACAAACAAAACACTTCATTATACGAGCAAAAATAATAATAATACCGGTAATAATAATGGAAAAGAAACATTGAATTTATTGGTATACTCTCTCTCTCTCTCTCTCTCTCTCTCTCTCTCTCTCTCTCTCTCTCTCTCTCTCTCTCTCTCTCTCTCTCTCTCTCTCTCTCTCTCTCTCTCTCAGCTTCTTATTGCTGCTTTCCGACGGCTATACTTGGCTTACTAATCTCTCTCTCTCTCTCTCTCTCTCTCTCTCTCTCTCTCTCTCTCTCTCTCTCTCTCTCTCTCTCTCTCTCTAAATAAATAAATAAATAAATAAATAAATAAATAAATAAATAAATAAATAGATTCGCCTGTAGACAGCGATAACACAACATCAAGTATGGCACCGCAGCGAAGGGCTTCAGGGTGATAAGGTGATGAAATGAATCTTAGAGGAGAAAGCCTCTGGTCAGGAAATCTATTAATAGGTTTGGGGCAGGTTTTCGTCTCATTAACTCTCCTTCTCTTACTGGCTCCCTTCAACCTCTGTCTCTTTGCCGCACCGTTGCATCTTTATCTATTTTCTGTCGCTGCTTCAATGGTCACTGCTCCTCTGAACTGTCTTCTTGCATCCCTCCACCACTACGGCGGGTGCGTAGCAACCGTTTAGCAACAAACTCTCATCCCTTTTCTATCCAACTCTCTAATGTAAGAGTTTACCGTTACTCCCAGTCCTTCATGTATGCAACAGGTTAATTCTGGAACTGTCTCCTTCCGTCTATGTTTCCTATTGTCTATGACCTCCAGTCTTCAAACGCGGTATATCCAGGCATCTCGAAATGAACGGATCTTGAATTTGGCTCTCTGTTAACATGTTTTTGTATTTTTCTTGGAGGGAACTGTTTGCGGGCTCCTGGCCTTTGGTTCCTTCTTCCTTGCATTAAAAAAAAAAAAAAAATCTCACGGGGCAAACTGTCCGAAATGGTTATGATAAACAGATGAATGACGATGCTCCAATTTCAGTCTGACTGCTCACGGCCGATTTTCGCCAATTTCGGAAGGCTACCAAAGGGTTAATCATCTGTATGGTAAAAAGGCCGACGTGTTTATGTATTAGGCTTTTTCCCTACCGTCCCACGAACTAATACGCAGGACCAGAGGAATTAAATGATCCTTGAAAAATAATAAGCGCAGTGGACGGCTGAGCTGGCCATTCTTTAACGCGGGAGGAGCAGCTGCGTTGCATTTAATTAAAACATCCATTACAGGTAAACGGAGGGGCTTAAGCGGCCTCGTTAATCATTGTGTGTGTGTGTGTGTGTGTGTGTGTGTGTGTGTGTGTGTGTGTGTGTGTGTGTGTGCCAGCGACCTTTTATAGTCATCCACTTCAGCATGAGGACCTCATATTTGTTCCGTGTTTTCTGTCTTCTGGCGATTTTTCCCAGCTTAGGACTCACTCTTCAAACACGGAGGGTAAGGAACAGCCTCCATGAACCCCTTCAGAGATACAGAACGACGATAGCAAGAAAGTATATCCTACTTACTCTGATATCCTATTTATCGATGCTCCTTTAACAAATTTCTACATAGCTTAGGACATTTTTCGACCTGATAGACTTTGAGACAGCCTTCCTCAGCCATTAAAGATCAGGGACACATATATATATACTTGGTTTTTGATGTCTCCTGGTGTTTATATTCAATTTTATATACAAACTGGAGTGGTTTGGTTCTGTTAAGTCTCGCTTACCCCTCTCACTCATCCACGACTCTCATGAACTTGGCTACTTTTTTTTTTTTTAGATTATCTCTCCTCTCCTCTCTCCTTCCTCCAATCCCTTCACCTCTCCTCGCTTGCTTCATCTCTCCACTCTCCTCCCTTCCCTCACTTCACCTCACCCCTCCACCTGCGACTCCCCTCCTTTCTCTTCCCATGTCTCACCTTACCTCTTCTCTCCCTTACCTCGCCTCTCCTCTACCATCTTGCCTCATCTCTCCTCTCCTGCCTCTGCATCTCTCCCCTTCTTCCTCTCCCCACTGCTATTCTCCTTGCTCCTCTCCTCTCTCCATCTCTTCTTCCCTGGCCACACCTCTCCATCCCTCAACTTCTCTCTCATCTCTTGCCTTGTATCTCTCCTCTTGACCATTCTATTCCTAATCTCTCCTCTCCTGCTCCCCACCTTTCCTCTCATGCCTTTCTCCCCTCATCTCCCTGTTTCCCACCTCTCCTCTCCTGCCTTTCACCCCGTCTGTCTCTGCTCCCCACCTCTCCCCTCCCGCGCTTCACCTCTTCTCTTCTGCTTCTCTCCTCTCCTCTCCTGCTTTTCACTTCTCCTGTCATCCTTTGTCGTACCTCAGCTGACTGATCCTCACCTCTGCTCCCCCGTCCCTTCACACCTCACCTTATCTTCTCTACCACATCTTTCTTGCTGCACCTCTTCTCTAGCTCCTATCATCCTCTTCCTCCGTCTCATCTCTCTTCTCTTCATCTTTCTTCTCCCTTAGTCTTCACTCTCCCTCTCCTTCCCTCCTCCTCCCCACCTCTCCCATCCAGCAGTGTGCCAGTCTTCTCCATGCACTGTAAACTATGAGAGCCTCCCTTCACACCTGGAGTCACCATAAACCGAGCATGAATGGAGAATGAGATGACCTTGTGTGTCGGGAGTTTATGGCGCTTGACGGGTAACACAACACTTTCTTTTATACAAGGAAGATGGAACCAAAGGCCAGGAACCCGCAGGCTGTTCCCTCCAAGAAAAAACAAAAACAAGATAACAGAGAGCCAAATTCAAGATCCGTTCATTTCGAGATTTCTGGACACACTGCATTTGAAAGACTGGAGATCATAGGAGATACAGACAGAGGAAGACAGTTCCAGGGTTGACCTGTTGTATACATGAAGGACTGGGAGTAACTGTTAACTCTTGCATTAATGAATTGGACAAAAAAGGGATGAGAGTTCGTTGCTAGACGGGTGCTACACGCTCGCCGTAGTGGTGGAGGGATGCAAGCAGACAGTTCAGAGAAGCAGTGACCATTGAAGTAGCAATAGAAAAGAAATAAAGATGCAACAGTGCGACGAAGAGAGAGGGGTTGAAGGGAGCCAGTAAGAGGAGAAGAGTTGATGAGACGAAAGGCCTTTGACTTGTACTGTATATGCCTTAACCCTGGATAGGTAACCATTTTTTGTTACTATATTAGGTAACGTGGGGTATGACGTACCCGACGGGAAAAAAATAAAACAAAAATACTTCCGTTTGAGATATTTCAAAATGCTTCAATACACAAATAATTCAACCCATTATCTTTAAACAGGGCCAGAAAAAATAAAGTTTTTAATTGAAAAAATATATTTTTTAAAGTTTATAAAAAAAGGATTAAATTTTAGGTATACAAATTTTAAAATTAAATCTTGCAAAACTGAAAAGTAATATCATGATTCCTTGGGTGGTCTG
Organism: Coenobita brevimanus; assembly: GCF_032717465.1. Classification (NCBI taxonomy): domain Eukaryota; kingdom Metazoa; phylum Arthropoda; class Malacostraca; order Decapoda; family Coenobitidae; genus Coenobita; species Coenobita brevimanus. Next base: position 2,461,926 of record NC_136972.1, read on the forward strand.
CTGTAGACCGATGTTGGGACCTTCTGTATACAAAAGGAGAAAGACAGCAAATTGAAATAAAAAAATCACAAGAGGGCTCAACTGAGGTTACATTATAGGTAATCTGGGGTCTAACATACCCCAGTGGCTCCATAGAGCAAAATCAGAGCCAGGTACAGCTATGACCCCATCATCCCCATGAAGAGCATCACTAGGCAGAAAGGTAATGAGACGGACAGATCTGTAGACCTTATGCTCATATTTTTAAATATTAAATTTCGGGGACTGGGGTCTCTGAGACCCCACATTACCTATCTAGGGTTAATGTATAGCTGGTTGTATGATGTCGTTGTAGGAATGCACAGTGTAGCCGGTAGGAAGTTTGTTGTGGAGAGATCAGAGTATTTGCAAGCCTTTCCCCCCCTCCTCCTCTCTCTCTCTCTCTCTCTCTCTCTCTCTCTCTCTCTCTCTCTCTCTCTCTCTCTCTCTCTCTCTCTCGGGCAGTAGCAGACAGAACCTGATTGACACACACACATACACCCGTATCACCAAACTCAGTAAAATAAAAAATTAAATAAAACACCGCTTACTGAGTTTTACTTCTACACCCGCACCATCATACTACACCTTTCACACAGCTCATTCAGTCTGCCTTCCCTGCGACCGAGTGATGGTGTGTTACCAAGTCGTTAAGAGCTGAGTATTATCGTACAGATGGATGGAGCGGAGAGGTATATGAGAGACGGGGGTGTGAGCTGGGAACGGGGCAGTGAAATGGCGGGGGACAGGGCGACGTGGAGGCGATTTGTTTGTGGCCACGTCTTACGAGATTAAGGCGTCTGGCAATAGATAGATAGACAGACAGAAACACTCCACTGCCGCTCAACAGGGAAGCTGCATGGACGTTATTGTAATGTTTATGTTGTCTCCTCATTAATTTTCTACTGTCATCACACAGAATACTAAAGTTCAGGACACGAGAGTTCTGCTTGAAAATAGAATGATATTGAGCAGAAATTCACAGGTTTATTGGAGAAGCAGGATTAATTCAAGGTGCCAAAGAAGAAACACACACACACACACACACACACACACACACACACACACACACACACACACACACACACACACTTCCAACTCTTCAACCACAAAAACCCGCCAAATACAATTGTTCTAGTTGACTGCGCGACTCAAATGATTCTTCGCCCCCAAAACAAAAGCCTAACGTACCCTAAGTCGCCGCTTGCCAGGTGTTTGGGTAATTCTGTACCTTAACTGCTGTCTTTTGTTCTGTAAGCCATGGTATTGCGGTAACTGACACTTGCCGCCCTTCACCCACCTAATGTGTGTCCGTAATGAGAGGCGAGGGTCGTATGGAGAGTGGTGGTGTGGTGGTGGTATGGAGTGTGGTGGTGTGGTGGTAGTATGGTGGTGTGATGGTAGTATGGAGAGTGGTGGGCCTGATAGTGTTTTAGTAGTATGGAGAGTGATGGTGTGGAATAGAGAGTGGTTGGGCAGGTGTTGTGGTGGTGTTGTGGTAGTATGGAGAGTGGTGGGCCTGGTAGTGTGGTGGTAGTATGGAGACTGGTGGTGTGGTGGTGTTGTGGTAGTATGGAGAGTGGTGGTGTGGTGGTGGTATGGAGAGTGGTTGGCCTGGTGGTGTGGTGGTGTTGTGGTAGTATGGAGAGTGGTGGTGTGGTGGTGTTGTGGTAGTATGGAGAGTGGTGGGCCTGGTGGTGTGGTGGTGTGATGGTGGAGAGTGGTGGGCCTGGTGGTGTGATGGTGATGCGAGGGTAGTATGAAGAGTGGTAGTGTGGTGATGCGAGGGTAGTATGGAAAGTGGTGGTGTGGTGATGCGAGGGTAGTATGAAGAGTGGTGGTGTGGTGATACGAGGGTAGTATGAAGAGTGGTGGTGTGGTGATGCGAGGGTAGTATGGAAAGTGGTGGTGTGGTGGTGTGGTGATGCTGCTACATCCACACGTCGAGTTGGACATGGCTAACAAGATAAAAAATGAGGATTGTAAAACATTAAATGGTAATCAAGTGGCTGAATGAAGGTAGTAGAAAGGACAGTGGATGCTTAGGAGAGAGAGAGAGAGAGAGGAGGGAGAGAGAGAGAGAGAGAGAGAGATTAGATAAATATATTGATAATTAAAGGCTTAAGGCACAATTATCAGAAAGGAAATATAATGCTTAGGAAGAAAATAAGGCAAGAACGAGCACTGAGAGGGTACCCTATTCGTGCCACCAACTGGTCTATGGTCCGAACATTTGACTCTGTCCTGTGACCTTGACCTTTGATCGACTGGTCTCAAAATCAGTTTACTTCGTCCTTGCCTAATCCTTATCCCTTGCACAAAGTTTGGTCTGAATCGGTTAAAAACTCTGTAAGTTGCCCTTGTCACTTGACCTTGACCTCTACTGAAGCACTGAGATATCGTGTGGAAGCAGCTGATGATCGCCTAGTACTTCACTGTGCGTGGGAGGTGGGTCGTGGGAGTCGTCGACCGCTCGTGGGATCCACTGATACAGATACAACAGTGTGATTACTTCACCTTATCCCTCGGTGGCAGGAGAGGTATGTTCAAGAGCTGTGGGCACAGTTTAGTTCTTGTGATCCTAGGCGTCACATACCATTATATATTCTGACAGATAAGTTGGGAGGGGGACTGTGCAGGGTAACTACGAAGAGGCATGTTCTCATTGACGATGGTGCACTCTGAGAATGGAACAAAAACACACGGCTCTTTCCAGTAACCCACAGAAGTTCCCAAGCAATATTCCAAAGTCAGATCGGTTAACTGAAGAGGTCATGCAGAAAGCTGAGGAATGTCTTGTTCATGTGTGGATGGTGCAAAGTCCAAGACAGAATCTCTCACCTTGAACCACCTTCGAGTGGAGTGCCAAATCCGACCTTCAGTGCCAAAAGCCTTCAGTGCCCTAACCCCCACATAAAGCGTCATTCTTTGCCATGGCAAGACAGCTATTCTTGTTGCACGTAAGGTCTGTGCCTACTAGATGACCCCCACTCGACTCCAGATCCAGCGAACTATGGATAAATGATTAATAATACCATCCTCTTTTTTTTTTAATGCAAGAAGAAGGAACCAAAGGCTAGGAGCCCGCAAACCATTTCCTCCAAGAAAAAAAAAAAAAAAAACGAAGGAGAGCCAAATTCAAGATCAGTTCATTTGGAGATGCCTGGACACACTGCGTTTGAAAGACTGGAGGTCATAGGAAGTAGGAAACACAGACAGAGGGAGACAGTTTCAGAGTTAACCTGTTGCATAAATGAAGGACTGGGAGCAACGGTTAACTCTTGCATTAGAGAGTTGCACAGTGTCTAAATCCACCACCACAAGGAAAGTTCGCCACCTATAAATGAAAGGGAAGGTAAGGAAAGTTCGCCACCTATAAATGCAAGGGAAAGTGTGGTACAAAGCACTGACCATGTAAAAACGAAAAGCAGGGCAAAACTGTGTAACCTTTCGCCACAAACAACAACAATTTGTGTGTCAATATCGTAAATAGCCAGCTTAGTAGGTCACTGACATCTTGGGTTGCCTACATAAATCAACTCAATAAATCTATACAGTTCATTCAGTGTCTCGATGAAATACGATAAACTGGTTCACTAAAATACACAACTTATGCTGTCGTTTTATATGGTAATGAGTTAAATAGTGTGCAGTGAAAGCCCTGTGTCAGTAAGAATGTATTTTCAGTGGCTGGATTTATAATGATGCTTTAATTTTCCTTTGTAATGTGCTGTGTGATCTTTTTCAATGAATTTATTATTATTCAGTAATTAACCTTACTATTAGCCACCCTTTACGGGGGTATGGCATCTGGCGATAGATAGATAGATAGAATGATAGATAGACAGACTGATTGATAGGAAGATAGATGAATAAATAAATAAATAGATTTTCCTATTTTACCACTTCCTTTGCTTCAAAACATATATTCATACCATAACCGGCCATAGACACCAAAATTATCTCAGTTACGTTTGAGTCAAAAGTGATACATGTTCTCACGCTTGACGGCTTTGCGTGGCGGCCATCTTGGTTTCAGATACCTATGCAACGTCTGACATGGTTTTCGATACCACCATTGTATCGCGTAGGCCTGAATACCCCATAATAGACACCAAAATCATCTGTCTACCAAGTTGCTATCAAAATATTTACATCCATCCATCATCTAATCCTATGTTGCCCCATGAGAAGCGTAGGGGCCCGGGGCTAGACAAGATGGTCCTGACATATAAGATGAAAGTGACCAGCCTCACTCATCCCTGAGTGGCATTATGTGAGCAATAAACCTCAACCACCCGTTGGATATAAACCTTCACCGGCTCAATCCGACTGGAGCACCTTAATTATTCATTAAACTACCAGGCGTCATAGTTTGGTTTTATGGCTACCTCCCAGCGTAGTACCGTAAATGGTATCCTGGTGTACAGGAAACCATTTGGCTTGTCATTCAGTGTAGAGTCACCCGTAGACAGAAGGAAGAGGAAAGAAGGAAGGAAGAGGGGAAAGGGCAGTCACCAGAGAGCGGCACTACATCAAGTGAGTGGATGGTGAGTGCCCCCTACCACTACAAAATATTTACACATTTCTTATATGGTTCTGATCTGATGATGGCTACTTTGAAAAATGGCGGTTTCCGGTTTACGCTACAGGCTTCGGAATTATTAGTAAATTCTTGAGAGAGGGGGGTGTGAACTGGGAGCAGGGCAGTGAAATGGCGGGGGACAGGGCGATATGGAGGCGATTTGCTTGTGACCACCCCTCACGGGATTAAGGCGTCTGGCAATAGATACATAGAAAGTCTTGAAGCAAGGGGTGTCCATATTCAAATCAACTGCCAAACTCCATGTCTTTGGAAATGTATACGAGTTACTATATGCAGAACCAGGGCTAATACCACTTCGGTTCATCGAGTGAGTGGATGATGGACAGCTTGACCTACTGCTCGTCGTTCAGTGCTTGTTTTATTGCTGGCCTCAGACTCACACATGAACCCCATGGACTGCAGGCTTACACTGTCTTTCTGGAGTCCATCATACTCTTTGCATGGGACAGGAAGAGAGTTGAGGGACGCTTGTATCAGCGAGATGTAGCAATATTACTACCTCTTCTTCTCGCCAGACGATTATGCTCAGATTAAGAGATTCCCTCGTACAGTGTTTTATAGTTCAGAAATGTAACTTCCTTAAGAGTATTTATCATGGTTTGTTGTTGTACCTGTCCCATATGTAAAGGCTGAAAATAATAAAGATCATTGTGTTATGGAGTCGCTGATGTGGAAGGGTTTATCTTCTCAGTAAACACAATTTATTATGAGGGTTTAATTCTTACGCTTAAGCAATTTACGGTACGGTAATAAAGACATCTTGATTCCTGTCTTTACATATATACTGCTTCGTCTATCTACCTATAGCCCGACACCCTAATCCCGCAAAGGGTGGCCGGAGACAAAACACCTCCAAGTCGCTCTGTCACCCACCATTTGACTGGCCTCCCCCCAACTCACTCTCCCCTCTCTCATCTACCTCTCAACTCCATCCCTCCACCTCATCCTGCGTCTCCCCCTTCCCTCCACTTCACCTACATACAGTACACCCTCTTAGTCAGTCTTTCATTCTCCAGTCTCTCCACCTCTTCGTACGGCCGATATATACAGTAAATACTGTGTTGTTGCGAGAAATGTTGTGGTGCTGCCGGGGTCATGGTGAAAAGAGCTTTGTTGTCGAGAGCGGACATTACATAAATATGGATGTCATCTCATGGGTGAGGGAAAAACAAGCGCGGAAAATAATGGAAAAAACAATTATTTCAGTTCTTCAGCCGTATATTGCTTTGATTAAGAGGGATGGATTGGAGAGGTATATGAGAGAGGGGGTTGTGATCTGGGAGCAAGGCAGTGAAATGGCGGGGGACAGGGTGACATAGAGGCGATTTGTTTCTGGCAACCCCTTACGGGATTAAGGCGTCTGGCAATAGATAATTAGACAGACTATACTCTAACATGGTCTGCAATTGCCATCTCACTATCTTGAATGCAGAGTTTTAATAACAGATTAACACTAGAGTATGGCACAGGGCTCGAGGAAGTGCTGTGGAAAGTATGTGGAAGAGTAACATTGTATTTTACCACTGAGCTACGTGAAATAAGCTACAAAATGACGAAAATCTGGGCCAAGTTAAGGTGAGAACACTATAGCACCTTTCCTTGGCGAATTCCTTTTTCATATAACACACGGAATACTATCCTGTGCTGTTTGTGTGATAATTTTTCTTCTGACATCGACATCCTTTATATAAATGACATAAAAGAGAGAGACGTTACTCCTCGCGATCTGATGACTGATTTTTGTTTTACCTTATTGCCTCCTGACGATTATTTTCAGCTTACGAAGAGACATTTCAAATGGAAGGTGTTAGATTTTGCTTTCATTCATCCGTTTGCTACTAAAATCGTTTGAAAATAGTAGGAATATAGTAAAGAGAAAGCCCCCGCAGTGAATTGGATACCAGACCATACGCAGGGTAAGGTTCAGGTGCCAGGAAGCTGATGAAAATACAAGTCTTCCTGTGTGGTGTTGGGGAGGGTGACAGCACAAGCAGGTGGGCGTGTAATCCTGCTGAGCTCAGAAATGTGGTGCAGACAGTGATAAATTAGCCTGACGGTAAATTCAGGTAAATTCATAATCAACTCTCTGTTTCAGTAAGAACAAAGACAGCATAGATTCTTCCAGTCCGTCGCTCTTTTTGGAAAAACAAATTCTACTTGTGAGAGGAATATTATCACCCTTCCCCCCAAAAAAGGACAAAGAAATGTTGATACGAGTAATTTTCCCATAATTATCTCTTCTTCTTCCTGCTAAAACAAACTCTGGTTCTGAAAAAACACTGATCATAAATTAGTATATGCGAACCTTGAGCCAAATTAATCCTTACAGTTTTTCTGTAAGACATTTATATCTTATTAGTATTGACATAATTTGCATCATAGTTCTTTCACACTAACTTGGCCAAGATTTTTGTTCTGCAGTGTACAGTATTTCACCTAGTTTAATTACAGAAAAACAATGCCACGACTCCACATTCCCTTCTATAATTATTATTTGTGACGAGTTTCATATTCTTGAGTTAATCAGTTATGACTCATGATGGAAAGATGACCATTACAGGGAAAAGTAGAGTAAAAAGTTATTATATACGAGTATATATATGTACAGTATATGTATATCTATCTACCTAACTATTGCCAGACGCCATAATCCCGTAAGGGTGGCCATTTGACTTTGAGTTAGTTCTTTTACAGGGAGGGGCACTAACCCTCCACCAACCCACTTATTGACACGTAGGGAGTACATATGGTTTGGTTATATGGTTAACACCCAGCATTGTAAATGGTTTCTTGGCTTACTGGAAACCATTAGGCTTGTCACTCAATGTAAAGCCACCTGTAAAGCAAAGAAAAGCAATAAGAAATGACAGGAAAGATAGAAGAAATAGGAGGAGAGAAGGGCAGGCACAGAAAAAGAATGATAAAGGCTAAGGAAGTAGTAGGCAGCATTACATCAAGTGAGTGGATGATGGTCGCCACCACATACTGTACATATATAATACATATATATATATATATATATATATATATATATATATATATATATATGTAAATGTATATATACAGTAATCCCTCCAAGATTCGATGTAATAGAGCCAAAGGCGTGTCCAGGAATTGGTTTTGTCCAGGACATGGGAAAAATGTCCCTGGACAGGTACTCATACACCCCAACCCAACCTAACTTTGAAAGCCACCTAAAGAACTTGCTACTGGACATGCACAGCACCAGTTAACCCACTGACTCCCTTTGGCGTATATATACGTCCACACGTTTTGTGACTCCCGTTGACGTATATAAACACGTAGCAGTTGCAAGGTCCCTAATTTGCACAATTTTCAAATTTCACACCTGATTTTTGGTACATTTACACGGGACACCTTCCTCTACAAGTTGCCAGGAAGGGTCAATGCCTTACCCCGCATGACCTCCCTCCCCCCCGCATGCCATTGTCTCGGCAATTCACCTGTTACCAGTGACTTTACCAGTAAAGACATGTCGTGCCACGGTACGAAATTCAAGGCCAGAGTGATTCCTCAATCGATGACAATGTGGAGGACAAAGTTTATGTAGCATTAGAGGAAGAAACAGTCAGAAATGATGATCAGGTAATGTCGCCAAAAAAGGTCAGGTATGTTGATGTGTTTGGTGAGTGAAACAATGCTTATATTGCCTATATTACTGTGTGAAAACCAATATACTCTCGTACTACATATAAATTCGTACCAAATAAATAAATAAATACCGTTTATGAGTGGTGTGGAATAGTTACCTTCCCATAGAACTCGTTTTCTTTGGAGCCAGCCTGATAGAAAACACAGTAAGGTAAGGGGTACTGCTACCTGTATCCAGTATTTTAAACTTCAGGTGAGCAATTTCTCTACGAATTTTTGATGTTTCTCACCAAAAGCGGAGGTGTGAGCCAAAAAAAAAAAAAAATCCAAAATTGTTCCGGATTGGGGGGAAGCAGTGGTGGATAATCGGTCAGGACGGGGCGGGTTAAGACCTATTCATGCAAATAAGGGACAGAAACAATAAAATAATTGAAAAGGGACCAGAGAATGAGAAATTAGAAGTATGAAAAATATTTTGCAATGTACAGGGTACTTACGATACGTCCGTGACCTTCGCAAAGATTAACCCGCCTCCTCTATGGCTATGACAGTGGCGACGGTGCACCTGAAGCACGTACAGTAATTCAGTGTTGCATCCTTTGCACTGTGAATTATAATTGTTTAACACTGCACTTTCTGTTCTTATGTGCGCCACGCTCATTGCAACACGCCAGTGTTGCACTCTGCACTTAATCCTTTGCACTCTGAATTCTAATTTCTGAATACTGCACAACACTGTAAATTTCCATAGGGTCTAATGGCGAGGTATTGCAGTTATTCACTGTCACCACAAAAGCGAGCACTTAGGCAGCCATGGCAACGAGATGTACATGTATAGTAAATTACCAGGCAATATGAACTGTGATTGTGAATAAAAATCCTCGAGGAACAGGTGTTAGGAAATGTGGCAAGGGCTTGAGTCGACTATCAGTGTTATAAAAGATTTCGTATCACATTCATAGTAATCTGTGATCCATATTATACCACACTTTTTTCATAAACATTAATTGTATCTTTTAAGTACCAACATAACTTTGTGTCCATAGCACACACACACACACACACACACACACACACACACACACACACACACACACACACACACACACACACACACACACACACACACACACACTTGGGGCAAACACCTCAGGAAGCACTCACTCAGCCTCCAACCACACCCACTTATATCCATCTCCTCCAGGCAGCCACTCTTCACCTAGTGAATGAGGTAGTCTATACCAGAACAAGACAGAACAGCAAATTAGTAGTCTACTTTTTGTAAGGCCTGAGCTGAAAACCTCAGTCTTTCAGAATCTGAATTATAAGAAGGCTTTTTACGTAACTCCTGAACAAAATTGCCTGTTTGGAGTGAGAAAGACATGAAAAGAAAAAGATATATGCGTGATCTTCAGCATGAAATACACCTGAGCTGAGTAAAATCGCTAGGCAGTAGGAATAACGAATAAAAATGTTATGTAAGAGACAACAAAGGAAGCGGCACCATCCTCGCTTTCTGTGTGTGTAAAATGCGACACAGGAATGGAAAATAAGGAACTGCATTATGTCTGTGGCTATCCTTCTCTCATCCTATTTCTCCCATCCTTCCTGTCACTCTTCTTTCCACTTCCGCTGGCTCTGCACTGAGTGACAAGACTAATGATTTCCGTAGCCCAGGAAACCATTATATACAATGCTTGGTGGTAACCATATAGCCAAATAAAGGGGAGACCTGGAGCCTGCTATGGTGTCCCTGTTAATTGGGTGGAGAGACGATGCGGCGTCCACCCAGGAACAAAACCTCCACATTAATCTCCGCGTCGCGCTGTGGTAAGGTGCTGTCAGCCTTATGGGAACATCGATTCATTGCACAGGACGGCTCAGTTGTAGTTGCAGTTATGCTTGCCTTCGGTTGATAGGTCTGCTCGTTGAGACAGACTTGGGTAGCAAAACAGCAACAACTACCTTCTTCACTAATACAGATTCCATCCAAACTGAGTAAAAGAATCTGGTGGTAATCTGATTAAAAGACGGATATCCATCTGTCTATGTATCTGTCTATCAATCTATATCTATCTATCTATCTATCTATCTATCTATCTATCTATACCCAGACGCCATAATGCCTTAAGGGGTGGCCGCTTGTCTTCGAGTTAGTTATTTGATGGGGAGGGGCACTAACCCTCCCCCAGCGCACTTGTTGACACGTAGGAAACACGTGTTGGTTGGTAATATGATTACCACCCAGCGTTGTAAATGGTTTCCTGGCTTACAGGAAACCTTCAGGCTTGTCACTCAATGTTAAGCCACCTGAAAAGGAAAGAAGAGTAATAAAATGTGAAAGGAAAGATGGGAGAAATAGGAAGAGAGGAGGACAGACACAGAAAAAGAATGATAAAGGTGAAGGAAGTAGGCAGCACTGCATCAAGTGAGTGGATGATGGTCGCCACCACCTCCCACTAATATGGATATCACTTGTACTAATAAACAAGAAGGACGAAACATTCCCGAAAGAAGGACAGAATGGTGTTTCATTTTTTTTTATGCAAGGAAGACGGAATCAAAGGCCACGAGCCTGCAAATTGTTCCCTCCAAGAACAAACAAAAACAAGATAACAGAGAGCCAAATTCAAGATCTGTTCATTTCGAGATGCCTGGACACACTGCGTTTGAAAGACTGGAGATCATAGGCAGTAGGAAATACAGACAGAAAGAGACAGTTCCAGAGTTGACTTGTTGCTCTTGTCAGCTGCTGTCTGTCTGAATGTTTATCTCTGCTTCTATATTTGTCTCTCTTTATGGCTGTTTCTGTATGTGTCTGCCTATTAAGTTTTCCTTTAATTTCAGTACTTCTTTCTTCGTCTATTTTTTTGTTTCTTTGTTTCGATGTCTGTCTATCTGTCTGTCTGTCTGTCTGTCTGTCTCTGTCTCTCTCTCTCTCTCTCTCTCTCTCTCTCTCTCTCTCTCTCTCTCTCTCTCTCTCTCTCTCTCTCTCTCTCTCTCTCTCTCTCTCTCTCTCTCTCTCTCTCTCTCCTGCATTAAACCAGTTAACAAGATTTAAGAATACCTTCCCCTTCTAACAAATCTCGCAGCCCCTGTCCTTGTTGTAATGTATGGTGGCTTTCTACACTCCTCTCCCTATCAGTCTCTTTACCCCTTTACTTCCATCCACCACACCATGCACACACCCTACCAGCCCTTCCAACCTACCCTACGCACACCCTATGCACACCCTACTCACACGCTTCCAATCTACCCACACAGTCTACTGTGTGTGTATAAATGCTGTAATAATTTTTAGACTCTCTCCTCTGCCACTTCCTCAGTTATCTCTTTCATCTCTATTTCACATGGGTAGTGGTGTTCGCTGAAGTTAACACCCACTAATGATTTTACTGTCCATAATGTTGAGTGGCTCACTTATTCACCCAGAACTGATGACTGGTCTAATATGAGCTATTTGCAGATTCATTTAATCTCACCCAGTTAGTCAGTCAACCCACCCGTGTACCAGACAACCCAGATCAAAATCCCCACCTATTGGACGTGTCTAACAACCGATTCAGATAATTATAATGTCAAAGTGAAGTCCCCCCTCGGATCCTCGGATCATTGTCTGATTCAAGCCACCAGTTTAACACCTACAACACCCTCCTGCTCTGAACCTGTCGTGATGACTAAATGGCACTACGACAGGGCAGACTGGGAGGGACTCCATAATTTTTTCATGGATGTTCCTTGGACCCCCTTCTTCTCCCAAGATGTATATTCCACATTGGGCCACATACAGGATTTCATTAAAGTCGGCATGGAAACATTCATTCCCCATTATAGTTACAGAAAAAGATGTAATTCTCCTAAATGGTTTGACCACAATTGTGCTAGAGTAACAGTACATAAAACAATAGCCTATAACACTTATACAAGGACCAAAACCAATGAAGCCTTTAACTATTATAGAAATATCAGAAACCATGCCAAACTATTATCAATATTTCCAAATCAAACTTTCTACATAGACAGGCTAACAAACTACTAAACAACCAAAATGATGACAAAATATTTTGGTCAACCCTTAATTCATTCAACGTTAACTTCACTGAAGAGAACCACCTCTTACATTCTACCTTCACAGTCCCCCAATGGAAATCTAGTAAGTGACCCATGTGGAAAAGCCAAACTTCTTGTTGACATTTTTTCAACAAACTCAACCTTAAATACAGGAAATCACAATATTCCTGTACATGATTTTGATTCCCCTCAAATACCTCCTTTCATGATTCACACTAGACACGAACAAGCTGTATTACAGAATCTCTCAGCAGACAAAGCTTCTGGTCCAAATGAAATTCCTTCCATAGTACTTAAAAATTGTTCCTCAGTGTTGGCTCCTGTAGTGGCAAAATTTGTCCGCTTATGCATCCGTACCTCAAGTTTTCCAGCCCCTTGGAAAGAAGCAAATATCCATCCTGTTCCTAAAAAGGGGGCAACTTCTGATCCATCAAACTATAGACCAATTGCAATAACTTCCATTCTCGGTAAAGTTTTTGAGACACTAATTAACAAACACATAGTCAATCATCCAGAAATCAATAAATGATCAATGATCGACATTATGGATTTAGACAAGAACGTTCAACTGTAGACATTCTTTGCCTTCTTACCCATCAGATTAACAAAACAATAGACCAACATGGTGAAACACACACAATAGCACAAGATATATCAAAAGCATTTGACAGAGTATGGCACCAGGCCTTATTGTCTAAGATGTCACACTATGGCCTTGCATCACTGGTTCCTCTAATTTCTTCTTACCTTCATAATAGAAAAATATGGGTCATGGTAGATGGAATTTATTCTCAGTTTCATTTCATAAATGCTGGCGTACCTCAGGGATCAGTTTTGGCGCCAACCCTCTTTCTCATTCATATAAATGACCTCCTATCTGTCACTCACAACCCAATACACTCTTATGCTGATGACTCGACCCTTCATAGTTCTTTCACATTTAGTACCTCCTTTACACAATTTGATATTATAAATTCCCAAATAAACACAGCAATTTCTCTGAACCAGGATCTTTCTAAAATTAATCATTGGGGACAAACAAATCTGTTCTCATTTAATGCTCAGAAAACTAAATACATTAATTTCTCCAACAGAAAGAATCCCTCAGACTCGCACATAATTTTAAATGATGTCAATATTCCCATATCCACTACAGTTGATATCCTAGGTGTTACTCTAAACCCCAACCTAAGCTGGACAGCTTATGTTAAATCCCTTGCTAAAAATGCTTCCAAAAAATTAGGACTTGTGTATAGAGTTCGTGAGTTCTTCACTGACGAGCAGTTGGCCACAATATACAAAAGTCATGTGCGTTCTCAGATCGAATACTGTTCACCACTGTGGGGTGGATGTGGAGCGGTTGCATTGAAGCAGTTGGACATAATTTAAAACAAAGCCATTAGATTAATCAATTATCCTGCCATTACGCAGGACCTTCCTCCATTATCAGTACGTAGAGATGTTGCATCTTTAGCATTATTTTATCGATTTTTTACCGTAAGTGCTCTGACGAACTTGCTTCAATTGTGCCTCCCCTTCACATTTTCTTCCGAAATACTCGGGCAGCTGGGAGCACCCATGAACTCACACTCTCTCCCCCGCAATGCAGAACCTCTGCTTATCAAACTTCATTTATCCCCAGAACTACTACTCTCTGGAATTCACTTCCTGGGAGTTGTTTCTCATATACATTTAATCCACTTTTATTTAAATCCAGTTGTTATGAATATTTATGAATGGAGGATGCCTTAAGGCACATGGACTTTTTTTTTCCCCTTTGTTTTTCCTCCTTTTATCATCTATAAAAAAAAAAGTAGTGACATGTGGAAGTGTATAGCATGTACGAGGACTACTGGGCCACGGGAACGGGGTTTGGAGCCTATGACCAGAACAGAACACATAAAAAAGGTAAAAAAAACAAAATCCACTTTTAATACTATATCCTTTCCCATTGACTGTAATCCATTCTCTCCGTCCCTACCCTGTCTGGCTGCGAACTTAATACTCACTCCGCTCTACTTTGCCATCCACTCACTCGATGTAGTGCTGCCTACTTCTTCCTTCACCTTTATCATTCTTTTTCTGTCTGTCCTCCTCTCTTCCTATTTCTCCCATCTTTCCTGTCACTTCTTATTACTCTTCTTTCCTTTTCAGATGGCTTTACGGAGTGACAAGCCTAATGGTTTCCTGTAAGCCAGGAAACCATTTATAACGCTGGGTGGTAACCATATAACCAACCAATACGTGCTCCCTACGTGTTAGCAAGTGGGTTGGCGGAGGGTTAGTGCCCATCCCCGTAAAACTACTAACTCAGAGACAAACGACCACCCTTTACCGGATCATGGGGTCTGGCTACAGATAGATAAATAGTTTTTTCGCGAGACATTCAGTGTTATAGTGTCTCTCCTGGATTTTGTTTATTGATTTTTTAAAGCAATATCTTATCAACAGAGTGTGTTGTCCTTGGGTTTTTACGTTTTCACGGCGTTCTCTCTTACTCCTTTCTTTCTGATCGCCAGTATACGTCTGTCAGGGATGCTCCACTGGCGATCTTCTCACCTACCTTTCAGACTCTTACCTTTCAGACTCCTACCTTTCAGACTCCTGGTCATCCTCCTTTCGGTACTTTGGCCAAAGCTTTGCCATTGCACTTGACACCTCAAAGGCTTTCGATCGAGTCTGGTATGAATGTTTAAACGCAATGAGTCCAGGCATCTCTAAATGAACGGATCTTTAATGTGTCTGTCTGTCTGTCTGTCTCTCTCTCTCTCTCTCTCTCTCTCTCTCTCTCTCTCTCTCTCTCTCTCTCTCTCTCTCTCTCTCAGGGAACAATATTGAGGGCTCAACCTTTGGTTCATTCTTACTGAAAAAAAATAATTGGAATTTCGAAGGCTAACAGTAAATGATGATTGAATGTATGCTGCGCTTAATTTACCGTCTTTTGTGTTTTTATTGTTACTACATATTTTGTAGATAATATCCACCTCATTTATTGTTGGTAAATAGGATTATAATGACGATACATTAATGCTGGTGATGATAATGTTGATGATGTTGGTGATGGCGACGATGGTGATGGCGATGATGGTGATGATGGCTATGATAATGATGGGGATGACTGATGATGATGGTGATGATGATGACGACAGTGATGATGATGACGACGACAGTGATGATGGTGGTGGTGATGGTGAAGATGGTGATGATGATGATGGGGATGATGAAAATTGATGATGATGATGATGATGATGATGTTAATCTGTGGGTGTACTCAAGTCCTTTAAAAACAATGTCATCTGATTTACTATTTACACTTCCTTTCCAGTAATATATCTCTTTTGTTTTTTTTTTACTTTACCTTCTAATATGTACACACAATTTCATTCAGCTTTGTTGGGTATATTCAAGTTAACTGGGTTAGATACAGCCTGTATTGGCAGTTTTATTATTACAGGTCCTAGGGAAAGAAGATTTTGATGGCTAAAAATAAGAAGGAAAAAGCGTCAAGTTAATGCCTCCTAAGCCATTTGACATAATACCAGGCGCCTCAGTCAGGTTACCATGACAACACACCCCGACCCTAATACACCCGATCAGCCACCTGGTATTAGCGACGAACACAGCGCCTGCCTGGTGTCCCTCACGGGTTTATGGGGGGAATTACAGGGCAAGACCCCCATGTGTTTGTGTAAGCCAAAAGAACTCCCTCAGCTTAGGCTAATTCCCAGTCATTTCGTGTCCTCGTGCGGCAAATTGCGGGTGTAGTGCTGAGGTGAAGACAGTGGCTGGCGTCCCATTAGGGCCGCTTGTGGCAAATCTACTATCTATCTATTTATCTATTGTCAGGCGCCTTAGTCCCGTATGGGGTGGCCACAAACAAATCGCCTCCATGTCGCCCTGTCCCCCACCATTTCACTGCCCTGGTCCCATCTCACCCCGCCCCCTCTCTTATTCCTCTCCACTCCATCCCTTCATCTCATCCTTGGCCTCCCCCTCCCTCTCCCCCCTCCACCTCACTCCCATACACTCTCCTCGTCAGTCTCTCACTCTCCATCCTCTCCACATGGCCAAACCACCTCAGTGTGTTTCTCAACGCCCTCAGAATTACTCACCGGATCGCACTGGGTACCGCACTCGGCCCTGGTAAAGCTAATTACTCCAGTCTCATCCATCCAGCTTTACTTCCTGGATTGCAAAGCAGGTAACTTAATGACAACACGAAACTCTGGGGTCAGTTTCACCATGGTCGTATTATTATCCTTAGAATACAGTATCTACTCACGGGCCAGGGAGCGAAAGAAAACGTGTCCGCTCCTGGATGATGATGTCACTCTCTCGTCTCCTTTCACGCGTCGCAGTTCATACCTTACATCGTTACACAGTACTTTCTTTCTTTTCTTTTTTTCTATCATATCTTAACATGTGGTTGCATATTAGGTCAGAAAAGAGACAAATAAATAACATACTAATCTCTAGCCAAACTCTTTATTTGTAAGTCGTACCCTGCTCATGAGCTTTGGAACAGTGTTTAAGCATAATTATGGACTAGAAAATTATCTCATGTCATACTTAAAAGTTCATTGAGCATGACTCTCTCTCTCTCTCTCTCTCTCTCTCTCTCTCTCTCTCTCTCTCTCTCTCTCTCTCTCTCTCTCTCTCTCTCTCTCTCTCTCTCTCTCTCTCTCTCTCTCTCTCAAGCAATCCGTCTTTCAGTATATTTATACATCAATTAATTATCTTATGAGTTTACTCATTCTTTTACAGTTTTTTCTGGATGAAATTATTTTTTTTATTTAATATTCGCATTCTAAAAAGCATACGACAGCAAGGAAAATAAATAATTACTTCATAAGACAGAGAAACA